>NC_074668.1:42860308-42920308 GCF_029448725.1 Salvelinus fontinalis
CCAGAATAAATAGCCATACAAAATGGTGTGTGTGTCTGTGAGAGCGTGCAGGTGAGCCTTTGACATTTGACATCACAAGAGAGAGGATGTTAGACGGAGACAGTGAGTGAGAGGTTTGTCTTATAGTCATTTCTGCGTTTTCTTTGTTTTGCCAACAACACAGCCATATCCCCCCCCCCCCACACACACACACACCAGCCACTCTATGAATAATTTAACCCTTCAATCCAGAGTCGATCACTGGGGAACGCTTTAGGATATGCATTTATCAGGTGAGCCTTGATAATGTTTGTAAATTTTTATTTTGTACTGAGTTTACTTATGGAATGCTTCAAATTATGTGCTGTTGGGACACCATATACATAATGAAAAATATTATATTATATCTTTCGGGTATGCGTGTTTAGGGGAAACCTACTCGTTATGGCGGATCCCATGTCTGATCCTGAATCATATTGCCTGGTGTCTCTCCCTCTGTCTGTCTCCCTCTGTCTGTCTCCCTCTGTCTGTCTCCCTCTGTCTGTCTCCCTCTGTCTGTCTCCCTCTGTCTGTCTCGCATCTCCCTCTGTCTCGCCTCGGTCTCTGCCTCTGTCTCGCCTCTACCTCTCTCTCTGCCTTTGTCTCTGTCTCGCCTCTCTCTCTCTCTACTGATCTACAATGGAGGATTATTCACGGGGCTATCGCTACAAACAGATAAGTGTCGCACCTTGATCCATCAGTGGGGAGGAGGTGTCTGTTCTGTAGGGAGGAGAAGACAGTGAAGCATCTATTTATCTTCTTCCAGGTTGGTAGGGTTGTTTGCTGTCCTGGGTGGGTGGTGTACAGGCCTAGGGTAGGGGTTGACTGTGAAGCTATATGTTGGAGGGCCTAGGTATACCGTAGCCAACAGGCAAAGGGACTGCCTAGTAAACTACCTGTTGGGGCAGGCAAAAATGGTGTGGAAGACCAGGAAAAATGAGATGTGGGGGAGGAGGGTGTACAGACCCCAGAGCTGTGCTGCTTTGTAATCCGTTGCAGGGGTGTGGGGCGTTAGGAGGGGGTTCTATGTACAGTGTGTGGGGGTCGGGGGGGCTTGGTTCGCTCGCTCAATAGAACATTTTTGTCCACCTCTGTAGCTGTCCATGTGACCAACACTAAGCTCTATGCATTCTAATTATGACTGCGACTACGGTTCCTCCCTGTACTGTCAACCCCGTGTGTGTAAAGCCACTGTGAACTCTACGGTTAATGCATCATGTATTTACCAGGCCACATGGTTATGTCGGATGTTTTTCAGACTGCACGGTCTCTGGCAACTAAAAAGAAGACACACTTCTGTTTCCGCGTGTGTCAAGTGAGAAGCAGATCCAGGGATTCTCCAGGCTGCCCTGCCCTACTCTTCCCACCTCCAGTCTGTCTTGACTAGAAGCCCACAGAGCAGACAATGATACCTCTAATCTTAATACCTACTGGAAGCTTGTTTTGTGTTTAGCCATGACTGTGACATTTTACACCCTGCTTCCCCGTTGTGCGTTTTAGAAATGGTATATGTTTTTAATAATACTTATTATCCGGCCTTCCTGGTGCGCACGCGCGCGCGTGTGTGTGTGTGTGTGTGTGTGTGTGTGTGTGTGTGTGTGTGTGTGTGTGTGTGTGTGTGTGTGCGTGTGCGTAGGCTTATCCATCCTCCTTCCCGAGTGTGTATCAGAGAAAATATACCTGTGTTGTTATTACTTGTTGAGTTGGTAATCCTCTCGTAACTTTCTTGTGCTGAAGGACTCTCTGTGCAAATCAAATGTTATCCGTCACGTAAGTGCAGACTTTACCGTGAAATGCTTACTCACGAGCCCTTTCCCAACAACGCAGTTAAGAAGGAAAAATAACAAATAGATCAAATTCAAATACTAACACAAAATAACAACGAGGCTATACACAGTACAAGTGTCCTGGGGTACGAGGTAGTTGGGCTGATTGATTGAGGTCATATGTACACGCAGGTTTGGTCAGGTGATTGATTGAAGTGCTATGTATATGTATGGGGGGGGGGGGGTGAAAAGCAGAACACGTGTGTCTCTCTACTGACCTCTAGCTCTGTCCTCTCTCCTAGCTGCGTAACCTGAGCAGCCTGGACCTGCGGCACATCTCCGAGCTCAACAACGAGACCGTGATGGAGGTGGTCCGGAAGTGTAGGAACCTCAGCTCCCTCAACCTCTGTCTCAACTGGAGCATCAACGACAGGTACACGCGCGTACACGCACGCACGCACGCACGGACACACACACACACACACACACACACACACACACACACACACACACACCTACATATCAAACTAATGTTTTATGAGTTTAGGGCTTACATACTGTAGCTCCCTCACTTCTCATCTCAGATCTGTGCATTCATATTTCTCTGTGTGTGTGTGTGTGTATGTGTTCCTGGAATCATAGCCATTTTCCTGTAGTGAAGGCAGCATATCGTCTATGCTCCTATATTATGAATGTGATGGTGTGTGAAATTGCTGTCGTGAGCTTTTCATCTCTTGGACTCTGGTTCTGTGTTGATGACAGTTTCTGTGTTGCACTGATGTGTTACTGTGTAGGGGGCTATTTGTCATTCGCTGGATATTGCTTCCCCTAACAGTGCGTACCCGCTGAACATGTTAGGGGGCGATGAAACACCAGAACCCATTCATTTTCAATGGAGAGAAGTCAAGTGGGCGGGGGGGGGGGGGGACCATCGAGCAGTTGTGCGAGGGAACGTTAACAGGACGGGACCAAAGAAATGGGGAAAGCTGAACTTGATGCAAATAGTCAGCGATATCACGGCGCAATTGACAGATTTGGAGCTCACCATAGCTTCCAGCCCCTACTGGATTGGCTGTTGATACTTAGCACTAGCTAGCCTGCTTGCTAGCATCCACATAATGACCGTATGTTACTTCTCTTGCGCTACAGGTACAGGTATTGATATTCGTTACGCTAGTTTCTATAGTCAGTCAAGTCTCAGGGGCTGGAGGAGAGTAGAGGAGGTGGAAAAAAAGACTTCAATAAATGGAAACTCAACTCTGACATGGGATGGGATTTCTGTGTTATGACACATGTTTGATGCGTTGTGGGACTGAGTCAAGCCAGTTGGCTCTTTCCCAGTTCTAGACCAGACGTGCACACAGATTTTGTTCCGTGGCAGAGAGTGAGGGGGAAGGAGAGAGAGAGAGAGAGCGAGGGGGAAGGAGAGAGCGAGGGGGAAGGAGAGAGCGCGGGGGAAGGAGAGAGCGCGGGGGAAGGAGAGAGCGCGGGGGAAGGAGAGAGCGCGGGGGAAGGAGAGAGCGCGGGGGAAGGAGAGAGCGCGGGGGAAGGAGAGAGCGCGGGGGAAGGAGAGAGCGCGGGGGAAGGAGAGAGCGCGGGGGAAGGAGAGAGCGCGGGGGAAGGAGAGAGCGCGGGGGAAGGAGAGAGCGCGGGGGAAGGAGAGAGAGAGAGAGAGCGAGGGGGAAGGAGAGAGAGAGAGAGAGCGAGGGGGAAGGAGAGAGAGAGAGAGAGCGAGGGGGAAGGAGAGAGAGAGAGAGAGAGCGAGGGGGAAGGAGAGAGAGAGAGAGAGAGCGAGGGGGAAGGAGAGAGAGAGAGAGAGAGCGAGGGGGAAGGAGAGAGAGAGAGAGAGAGCGAGGGGGAAGGAGAGAGAGAGAGAGAGAGCGAGGGGGAAGGAGAGAGAGAGAGAGAGAGCGAGGGGGAAGGAGAGAGAGAGAGAGAGAGCGAGGGGGAAGGAGAGAGAGAGAGCGAGAGGGGGAAGGAGAGAGAGAGAGCGAGAGGGGGAAGGAGAGAGAGAGAGCGAGAGGGGGAAGGAGAGAGAGAGAGCGAGAGGGGGAAGGAGAGAGAGAGAGCGAGAGGGGGAAGGAGAGAGAGAGAGCGAGAGGGGGAAGGAGAGAGAGAGAGCGAGAGGGGGAAGGAGAGAGAGAGAGCGAGAGGGGGAAGGAGAGAGAGAGAGCGAGAGGGGGAAGGAGAGAGAGAGAGCGAGGGGGAAGGAGAGAGAGAGAGCGAGGGGGAAGGAGAGAGAGAGAGAGAGCGAGGGGGAAGGAGAGAGAGAGAGAGAGCGAGGGGGAAGGAGAGAGAGAGAGAGCGAGGGGGAAGGAGAGAGAGAAAGAGCGAGGGGGAAGGAGAGAGAGAGAGAGCGAGGGGGAAGGAGAGAGAGAGAGAGAGCGAGGGGGAAGGAGAGAGAGAGAGAGAGCGAGGGGGAAGGAGAGAGAGAGAGAGCGAGGGGGAAGGAGAGAGAGAGAGAGCGAGGGGGAAGGAGAGAGAGAGAGAGCGAGGGGGAAGGAGAGAGAGAGAGAGAGCGAGGGGGAAGGAGAGAGAGAGAGAGAGCGAGGGGGAAGGAGGGAGAGAGAGAGAGCGAGGGGGAAGGAGAGAGAGAGAGAGAGCGAGGGGGAAGGAGAGAGAGAGAGAGCGAGGGGGAAGGAGAGAGAGAGAGAGAGCGAGGGGGAAGGAGAGAGAGAGAGAGAGCGAGGGGGAAGGAGAGAGAGAGAGAGAGAGAGCGAGGGGGAAGGAGAGAGAGAGAGAGAGAGAGCGAGGGGGAAGGAGAGAGAGAGAGAGCGAGGGGGAAGGAGAGAGAGAGAGAGCGAGGGGGAAGGAGAGAGAGAGAGAGCGAGGGGGAAGGAGAGAGAGAGAGCGAGAGGGGGAAGGAGAGAGAGAGAGCGAGAGGGGGAAGGAGAGAGAGAGAGCGAGAGGGGGAAGGAGAGAGAGAGAGCGAGAGGGGGAAGGAGAGAGAGAGAGCGAGAGGGGGAAGGAGAGAGAGAGAGCGAGAGGGGGAAGGAGAGAGAGAGAGCGAGAGGGGGAAGGAGAGAGAGAGAGCGAGAGGGGGAAGGAGAGAGAGAGAGCGAGAGGGGGAAGGAGAGAGAGAGAGCGAGAGGGGGAAGGAGAGAGAGAGAGCGAGAGGGGGAAGGAGAGAGAGAGAGCGAGAGGGGGAAGGAGAGAGAGAGAGCGAGAGGGGGAAGGAGAGAGAGAGAGCGAGAGGGGGAAGGAGAGAGAGAGAGCGAGAGGGGGAAGGAGAGAGAGAGAGCGAGAGGGGGAAGGAGAGAGAGAGAGCGAGAGGGGGAAGGAGAGAGAGAGAGCGAGAGGGGGAAGGAGAGAGAGAGAGCGAGAGGGGGAAGGAGAGAGAGAGAGCGAGGGGGAAGGAGAGAGAGAGAGCGAGGGGGAAGGAGAGAGAGAGAGCGAGGGGGAAGGAGAGAGAGAGAGCGAGGGGGAAGGAGAGAGAGAGAGAGAGCGAGGGGGAAGGAGAGAGAGAGAGAGAGCGAGGGGGAAGGAGAGAGAGAGAGAGAGAGCGAGGGGGAAGGAGAGAGAGAGATCAGGGGGGATGGAGAGGAAGAGCAGGGGGGAAGGAGAGGAAGAGCAGGGGGGAAGGAGAGGAAGAGCAGGGGGGAAGGAGAGGAAGAGCAGGGGGGAAGGAGAGAGAGAGCGAGAGGGGGAAGGAGAGCGAGAGAGGGGGAAGGAGAGCGAGAGAGGGGGAAGGAGAGCGAGAGAGGGGGAAGGAGAGCGAGAGAGGGGGAAGGAGAGCGAGAGAGGGGGAAGGAGAGCGAGAGAGGGGGAAGGAGAGCGAGAGAGGGGGAAGGAGAGCGAGAGAGGGGGAAGGAGAGCGAGAGAGGGGGAAGGAGAGCGAGAGAGGGGGAAGGAGAGCGAGAGAGAGAGAGGGGGAAGGAGAGAGAGAGAGAGGGGGAAGGAGAGAGAGAGAGAGAGGGGGAAGGAGAGAGAGAGAGAGAGGGGGAAGGAACAGAGGAGGACAGAGAGGGAGAGAGAGGGGGAAAGAGAGAGAGAGAGGGGGAAGGAGAGAGAGAGCGAGAGGGGGAAGGAGAGAGAGCGAGAGGGGGAAGGAGAGAGAGAGAGAGGGGGAAGGAGAGAGAGAGAGAGAGTAGGGGTAAGGAGAGAGAGAGAGAGAGGGGAAGGAGAGAGAGAGAGAGTGGGGGAAGGAGAGAGAGTGGAGAGTGGGGGAAGGAGAGAGAGTGGAGAGAGCGATGGGGAAGGAGGGAGCGAGGGGGAAGGAGAGAGCGAGCGAGAGAAGGGGGAAGGAGAGCGAGCGAGAGAAGGGGGGAAGGAGAGCGAGGGGGAAGGTGAGAGTGAGAGCGAGGGGGGAAGGAGAAATAGAGAGTGAGAGCGAGGGGGAAGGAGAAATAGAGAGTGAGAGCGAGGGGGAAATAGAGAGTGAGAGCGAGGGGGAAGGAGAAATAGAGAGTGAGAGCGAGGGGGAAGGAGAGAGAGAGAGCGAGGGGGAAGGAGAGAGAGAGAGCGAGGGGGAAGGAGAGAGAGAGAGCGAGGGGGAAGGAGAGAGAGAGATCAGGGGGGATGGAGAGGAAGAGCAGGGGGGAATGAGAGGAAGAGCAGGGGGGAAGGAGAGGAAGAGCAGGGGGGAAGGAGAGGAAGAGCAGGGGGGAAGGAGAGAGAGAGCGAGAGGGGGAAGGAGAGAGAGTGCGAGAGGGGGAAGGAGAGAGAGAGCGAGAGGGGGAAGGAGAGAGAGAGATCAGGGGGGATGGAGAGGAAGAGCAGGGGGGAAGGAGAGGAAGAGCAGGGGGGAAGGAGAGGAAGAGCAGGGGGGAAGGAGAGGAAGAGCAGGGGGGAAGGAGAGGAAGAGCAGGGGGGAAGGAGAGAGAGAGCGAGAGGGGGAAGGAGAGAGAGAGAGCGAGAGGGGGAAGGAGAGAGAGAGAGCGAGAGGGGGAAGGAGAGAGAGAGAGAGCGAGAGGGGGAAGGAGAGAGAGAGAGAGCGAGAGGGGGAAGGAGAGAGAGAGAGCGAGAGGGGGAAGGAGAGAGAGAGAGCGAGAGGGGGAAGGAGAGAGAGAGAGCGAGAGGGGGAAGGAGAGAGAGAGAGCGAGAGGGGGAAGGAGAGAGAGAGAGCGAGAGGGGGAAGGAGAGAGAGAGAGCGAGAGGGGGAAGGAGAGAGAGAGAGCGAGAGGGGGAAGGAGAGAGAGAGAGCGAGAGGGGGAAGGAGAGAGAGAGAGCGAGAGGGGGAAGGAGAGAGAGAGCGAGAGGGAAGGAGAGAGAGAGAGCGAGGGGGAAGGAGAGAGAGAGAGCGAGGGGGAAGGAGAGAGAGAGAGCGAGGGGGAAGGAGAGAGAGAGAGCGAGGGGGAAGGAGAGAGAGAGAGCGAGGGGGAAGGAGAGAGAGAGCGAGGGGGAAGGAGAGAGAGAGAGAGAGCGAGGGGGAAGGAGAGAGAGAGATCAGGGGGGATGGAGAGGAAGAGCAGGGGGGAAGGAGAGGAAGAGCAGGGGGGAAGGAGAGGAAGAGCAGGGGGGAAGGAGAGGAAGAGCAGGGGGGAAGGAGAGAGAGAGCGAGAGGGGGAAGGAGAGCGAGAGAGGGGGAAGGAGAGCGAGAGAGGGGGAAGGAGAGCGAGAGAGGGGGAAGGAGAGCGAGAGAGGGGGAAGGAGAGCGAGAGAGGGGGAAGGAGAGCGAGAGAGGGGGAAGGAGAGCGAAAGAGGGGGAAGGAGAGCGAGAGAGGGGGAAGGAGAGCGAGAGAGGGGGAAGGAGAGCGAGAGAGGGGGAAGGAGAGCGAGAGAGGGGGAACGAGAGCGAGAGAGGGGGAACGAGAGCGAGAGAGGGGGAACGAGAGCGAGAGAGGGGGAAGGAGAGCGAGAGAGGGGGAAGGAGAGCGAGAGAGGGGGAAGGAGAGCGAGAGAGAGAGAGGGGGAAGGAGAGCGAGAGAGAGAGAGGGGGAAGGAGAGCGAGAGAGAGAGAGGGGGAAGGAGAGCGAGAGAGAGAGAGGGGGAAGGAGAGAGAGAGAGGGGGAAGGAGAGAGAGAGAGCGAGAGGGGGAAGGAGAGAGAGCGAGAGGGGGAAGGAGAGAGAGAGAGAGAGTAGGGGTAAGGAGAGAGAGAGAGAGAGGGGTAAGGAGAGAGAGAGAGAGTGGGGGAAGGAGAGAGAGTGGAGAGTGGGGGAAGGAGAGAGAGTGGAGAGAGCGATGGGGAAGGAGGGAGCGAGGGGGAAGGAGAGAGCGAGCGAGAGAAGGGGGAAGGAGAGCGAGCGAGAGAAGGGGGGAAGGAGAGCGAGGGGGAAGGTGAGAGTGAGAGCGAGGGGGGAAGGAGAAATAGAGAGTGAGAGCGAGGGGGAAGGAGAAATAGAGAGTGAGAGCGAGGGGGAAATAGAGAGTGAGAGCGAGGGGGAAGGAGAAATAGAGAGTGAGAGCGAGGGGGAAGGAGAGAGAGAGCGAGGGGGAAGGATAAATAGAGAGTGAGAGCGAGGGGGAAGGAGAGAGAGAGAGCGAGGGGGAAGGAGAGAGAGAGAGCGAGGGGGAAGGAGAGAGAGAGAGAGAGAGCGAGGGGGAAGGAGAGAGAGAGATCAGGGGGGATGGAGAGGAAGAGCAGGGGGGAAGGAGAGGAAGAGCAGGGGGGAAGGAGAGGAAGAGCAGGGGGGAAGGAGAGAGAGAGCGAGAGGGGGAAGGAGAGAGAGAGCGAGAGGGGGAAGGAGAGAGAGTGCGAGAGGGGGAAGGAGAGAGAGTGCGAGAGGGGGAAGGAGAGAGAGTGCGAGAGGGGGAAGGAGAGAGAGTGCGAGAGGGGGAAGGAGAGAGAGTGCGAGAGGGGGAAGGAGAGAGAGAGCGAGAGGGGGAAGGAGAGAGGAAGAGCAGGGGGGAAGGAGAGGAAGAGCAGGGGGGAAGGAGAGGAAGAGCAGGGGGGAAGGAGAGGAAGAGCAGGGGGGAAGGAGAGGAAGAGCAGGGGGGAAGGAGAGGAAGAGCAGGGGGGAAGGAGAGAGAGAGCGAGAGGGGGAAGGAGAGAGAGAGAGCGAGAGGGGGAAGGAGAGAGAGAGAGCGAGAGGGGGAAGGAGAGAGAGAGAGAGCGAGAGGGGGAAGGAGAGAGAGAGAGAGCGAGAGGGGGAAGGAGAGAGAGAGAGCGAGAGGGGGAAGGAGAGAGAGAGAGCGAGAGGGGGAAGGAGAGAGAGAGAGCGAGAGGGGGAAGGAGAGAGAGAGAGCGAGAGGGGGAAGGAGAGAGAGAGAGCGAGAGGGGGAAGGAGAGAGAGAGAGCGAGAGGGGGAAGGAGAGAGAGAGAGCGAGAGGGGGAAGGAGAGAGAGAGAGCGAGAGGGGGAAGGAGAGAGAGAGAGCGAGAGGGGGAAGGAGAGAGAGAGAGCGAGAGGGGGAAGGAGAGAGAGAGAGCGAGGGGGAAGGAGAGAGAGAGAGCGAGGGGGAAGGAGAGAGAGAGAGCGAGGGGGAAGGAGAGAGAGAGAGCGAGGGGGAAGGAGAGAGAGAGAGCGAGGGGGAAGGAGAGAGAGAGAGCGAGGGGGAAGGAGAGAGAGAGAGAGAGCGAGGGGGAAGGAGAGAGAGAGAGAGAGCGAGGGGGAAGGAGAGAGAGAGAGAGAGAGCGAGGGGGAAGGAGAGAGAGAGAGAGAGAGCGAGGGGGAAGGAGAGAGAGAGATCAGGGGGGATGGAGAGAGAGAGAGCAGGGGGGAAGGAGAGGAAGAGCAGGGGGGAAGGAGAGGAAGAGCAGGGGGGAAGGAGAGGAAGAGCAGGGGGGAAGGAGAGAGAGAGCGAGAGGGGGAAGGAGAGCGAGAGGGGGAAGGAGAGCGAGAGGGGGAAGGAGAGCGAGAGGGGGAAGGAGAGCGAGAGAGGGGGAAGGAGAGCGAGAGAGGGGGAAGGAGAGCGAGAGAGGGGGAAGGAGAGCGAGAGAGGGGGAAGGAGAGCGAAAGAGGGGGAAGGAGAGCGAAAGAGGGGGAAGGAGAGCGAGAGAGGGGGAAGGAGAGCGAGAGAGGGGGAAGGAGAGCGAGAGAGGGGGAAGGAGAGCGAGAGAGGGGGAAGGAGAGCGAAAGAGGGGGAAGGAGAGCGAAAGAGGGGGAAGGAGAGCGAAAGAGGGGGAAGGAGAGCGAGAGAGGGGGAAGGAGAGCGAGAGAGGGGGAAGGAGAGCGAGAGAGGGGGAAGGAGAGCGAGAGAGGGGGAAGGAGAGCGAGAGAGGGGGAAGGAGAGCGAGAGAGGGGGAAGGAGAGCGAGAGAGGGGGAAGGAGAGCGAGAGAGAGAGAGGGGGAAGGAGAGAGAGAGAGAGGGGGAAGGAGAGAGAGAGAGAGGGGGAAGGAGAGAGAGAGAGAGAGGGGGAAGGAGAGAGAGAGAGGGGGAAGGAGAGAGAGAGAGGGGGAAGGAGAGAGAGAGAGCGAGAGGGGGAAGGAGAGAGAGCGAGAGGGGGAAGGAGAGAGAGAGAGAGCGAGAGGGGGAAGGAGAGAGAGAGAGAGAGTAGGGGTAAGGAGAGAGAGAGAGAGTGGGGGAAGGAGAGAGAGTGGAGAGTGGGGGAAGGAGAGAGAGTGGAGAGAGCGATGGGGAAGGAGGGAGCGAGGGGGAAGGAGAGAGCGAGCGAGAGAAGGGGGAAGGAGAGCGAGCGAGAGAAGGGGGGAAGGAGAGCGAGGGGGAAGGTGAGAGTGAGAGCGAGGGGGGAAGGAGAAATAGAGAGTGAGAGCGAGGGGGAAGGAGAAATAGAGAGTGAGAGCGAGGGAGAAATAGAGAGTGAGAGCGAGGGGGAAGGAGAAATAGAGAGTGAGAGCGAGGGGGAAGGAGAGAGAGAGCGAGGGGGAAGGATAAATAGAGAGTGAGAGCGAGGGGGAAGGAGAGAGAGAGAGCGAGGGGGAAGGAGAGAGAGAGAGCGAGGGGGAAGGAGAGAGAGAGAGAGAGAGCGAGGGGGAAGGAGAGAGAGAGATCAGGGGGGATGGAGAGGAAGAGCAGGGGGGAAGGAGAGGAAGAGCAGGGGGGAAGGAGAGGAAGAGCAGGGGGAAGGAGAGAGAGAGCGAGAGGGGGAAGGAGAGAGAGAGCGAGAGGGGGAAGGAGAGAGAGTGCGAGAGGGGGAAGGAGAGAGAGAGCGAGAGGGGGAAGGAGAGAGAGAGATCAGGGGGGATGGAGAGGAAGAGCAGGGGGGAAGGAGAGGAAGAGCAGGGGGGAAGGAGAGGAAGAGCAGGGGGGAAGGAGAGGAAGAGCAGGGGGGAAGGAGAGGAAGAGCAGGGGGGAAGGAGAGAGAGAGCGAGAGGGGGAAGGAGAGAGAGAGAGCGAGAGGGGGAAGGAGAGAGAGAGAGCGAGAGGGGGAAGGAGAGAGAGAGAGCGAGAGGGGGAAGGAGAGAGAGAGAGCGAGAGGGGGAAGGAGAGAGAGAGAGAGAGAGGGGGAAGGAGAGAGAGAGAGAGAGAGGGGGAAGGAGAGAGAGAGAGAGCGAGAGGGGGAAGGAGAGAGAGAGAGAGCGAGAGGGGGAAGGAGAGAGAGAGAGCGAGAGGGGGAAGGAGAGAGAGAGCGAGAGGGGGAAGGAGAGAGAGAGAGAGAGAGGGGGAAGGAGAGAGAGAGAGAGAGAGAGGGAGAGAGCGAGAGGGGGAAGGAGAGAGCGAGAGGGGGAAGGAGAGAGAGAGAGCGAGAGGGGGAAGGAGAGAGAGAGAGCGAGAGGGGGAAGGAGAGAGAGAGAGAGAGCGAGAGGGGGAAGGAGAGAGAGAGAGAGCGAGAGGGGGAAGGAGAGAGAGAGAGAGCGAGAGGGGGAAGGAGAGAGAGAGAGCGAGAGGGGGAAGGAGAGAGAGAGAGCGAGAGGGGGAAGGAGAGAGAGAGAGCGAGAGGGGAAAGGAGAGAGAGAGAGCGAGAGGGGAAAGGAGAGCGAGAGGGGAAAGGAGAGCGAGAGGGGGAAGGAGAGCGAGAGGGGGAAGGAGAGCGAGAGGGGGAAGGAGAGCGAGAGAGGGGGATGGAGAGCGAGAGAGGGGGATGGAGAGCGAGAGAGGGGGAAGGAGAGCGAGAGAGGGGGAAGGAGAGCGAGAGAGGGGGAAGGAGAGCGAGAGAGAGGGGGAAGGAGAGCGAGAGAGAGGGGGAAGGAGAGCGAGAGAGAGGGGGAAGGAGAGAGAGAGAGAGAGAGGGGGAAGGAGAGAGAGAGAGAGAGAGGGGGAAGGAGAGAGAGAGAGAGAGAGGGGGAAGGAGAGAGAGAGAGAGAGAGGGGGAAGGAGAGAGAGAGGGGGAAGGAGAGAGAGAGAGAGAGAGGGGGAAGGAGAGAGAGAGAGCGAGAGGGGGAAGGAGAGAGAGAGAGCGAGAGGGGGAAGGAGAGAGAGAGAGCGAGAGGGGGAAGGAGAGAGAGAGAGAGGGGGAAGGAGAGAGAGAGAGCGAGAGGGGGAAGGAGAGAGAGAGAGAGGGGGAAGGAGAGAGAGAGAGAGGGGGAAGGAGAGAGAGAGAGAGAGAGGGGGAAGGAGAGAGAGAGAGAGGGGGAAGGAGAGAGAGAGAGAGAGAGGGGGAAGGAGAGAGAGCGAGAGAGAGGGGGAAGGAGAGAGAGAGAGAGAGAGGGGGAAGGAGAGAGAGAGAGAGAGAGGGGGAAGGAGAGAGAGAGAGAGAGAGGGGGAAGGAGAGAGAGAGAGCGAGAGGGGGAAGGAGAGAGAGAGAGCGAGAGGGGGAAGGAGAGAGAGCGAGAGGGGGAAGGAGAGAGAGAGAGAGCGAGAGGGGGAAGGAGAGAGAGAGAGAGCGAGAGGGGGAAGGAGAGAGAGAGAGCGAGAGGGGGAAGGAGAGAGAGAGAGCGAGAGGGGAAAGGAGAGAGAGAGAGCGAGAGGGGAAAGGAGAGCGAGAGGGGAAAGGAGAGCGAGAGGGGAAAGGAGAGCGAGAGGGGGAAGGAGAGCGAGAGGGGGAAGGAGAGCGAGAGGGGGAAGGAGAGCGAGAGGGGGAAGGAGAGCGAGAGAGGGGGAAGGAGAGCGAGAGAGGGGGAAGGAGAGCGAGAGAGGGGGAAGGAGAGCGAGAGAGGGGGAAGGAGAGCGAGAGAGGGGGAAGGAGAGCAAGAGAGGGGGAAGGAGAGCGAGAGAGAGGGGGAAGGAGAGCGAGAGAGAGGGGGAAGGAGAGAGAGAGAGAGGGGGAAGGAGAGAGAGAGAGAGGGGGAAGGAGAGAGAGAGAGAGGGGGAAGGAGAGAGAGAGAGAGAGGGGGAAGGAGAGAGAGAGGGGGAAGGAGAGAGAGAGAGAGAGAGGGGGAAGGAGAGAGCGAGAGGGGGAAGGAGAGAGAGAGAGCGAGAGGGGGAAGGAGAGAGAGCGAGAGGGGGAAGGAGAGAGAGCGAGAGGGGGAAGGAGAGAGAGAGAGAGAGTAGGGGTAAGGAGAGAGAGAGAGAGAGGGGGAAGGAGAGAGAGAGAGAGGGGGAAGGAGAGAGAGAGAGAGGGGGAAGGAGAGAGAGAGAGAGAGGGGGAAGGAGAGAGAGAGAGAGAGGGGGAAGGAGAGAGAGAGAGAGAGAGGGGGAAGGAGAGAGCGAGAGGGGGAAGGAGAGAGAGAGAGCGAGAGGGGGAAGGAGAGAGAGCGAGAGGGGGAAGGAGAGAGAGCGAGAGGGGGAAGGAGAGAGAGAGAGAGAGTAGGGGTAAGGAGAGAGAGAGAGAGAGGGGTAAGGAGAGAGAGAGAGAGTGGGGGAAGGAGAGAGAGTGGAGAGTGGGGGAAGGAGAGAGAGTGGAGAGAGCGATGGGGAAGGAGGGAGCGAGGGGGAAGGAGAGAGCGAGCGAGAGAAGGGGGAAGGAGAGCGAGCGAGAGAAGGGGGGAAGGAGAGCGAGGGGGAAGGTGAGAGTGAGAGCGAGGGGGGAAGGAGAAATAGAGAGTGAGAGCGAGGGGGAAGGAGAAATAGAGAGTGAGAGCGAGGGGGAAATAGAGAGTGAGAGCGAGGGGGAAGGAGAAATAGAGAGTGAGAGCGAGGGGGAAGGAGAGAGAGAGCGAGGGGGAAGGATAAATAGAGAGTGAGAGCGAGGGGGAAGGAGAGAGAGAGAGCGAGGGGGAAGGAGAGAGAGAGAGAGAGAGCGAGGGGGAAGGAGAGAGAGAGAGAGAGAGCGAGGGGGAAGGAGAGAGAGAGATCAGGGGGGATGGAGAGGAAGAGCAGGGGGGAAGGAGAGGAAGAGCAGGGGGGAAGGAGAGGAAGAGCAGGGGGGAAGGAGAGAGAGAGCGAGAGGGGGAAGGAGAGAGAGAGCGAGAGGGGGAAGGAGAGAGAGAGAGAGAGAGGGGGAAGGAGAGAGAGAGAGAGAGAGGGGGAAGGAGAGAGAGAGAGAGGGGGAAGGAGAGAGAGAGAGAGAGAGGGGGAAGGAGAGAGAGAGAGAGAGAGGGGGAAGGAGAGAGAGAGGGGGAAGGAGAGAGAGAGAGAGAGAGAGGGGGAAGGAGAGAGAGTGGAGAGAGCGATGGGGAAGGAGGGAGCGAGGGGGAAGGAGAGAGCGAGCGAGAGAAGGGGGAAGGAGAGCGAGCGAGAGAAGGGGGGAAGGAGAGCGAGGGGGAAGGTGAGAGTGAGAGCGAGGGGGGAAGGAGAAATAGAGAGTGAGAGCGAGGGGGAAGGAGAAATAGAGAGTGAGAGCGAGGGGGAAATAGAGAGTGAGAGCGAGGGGGAAGGAGAAATAGAGAGTGAGAGCGAGGGGGAAGGAGAGAGAGAGCGAGGGGGAAGGATAAATAGAGAGTGAGAGCGAGGGGGAAGGAGAGAGAGAGAGCGAGGGGGAAGGAGAGAGAGAGAGCGAGGGGGAAGGAGAGAGAGAGAGCGAGGGGGAAGGAGAGAGAGAGAGAGAGCGAGGGGGAAGGAGAGAGAGAGAGAGAGAGCGAGGGGGAAGGAGAGAGAGAGAGCGAGAGGGGGAAGGAGAGAGAGAGAGCGAGAGGGGGAAGGAGAGAGAGAGAGCGAGAGGGGGAAGGAGAGAGAGAGAGCGAGGGGGGAAGGAGAGAGAGAGAGAGGGGGAAGGAGAGAGAGAGAGAGGGGGAAGGAGAGAGAGAGAGAGGGGGAAGGAGAGAGAGAGAGAGGGGGAAGGAGAGAGAGAGAGAGAGAGGGGGAAGGAGAGAGAGCGAGAGAGAGGGGGAAGGAGAGAGAGAGAGAGAGAGGGGGAAGGAGAGAGAGAGAGAGAGAGGGGGAAGGAGAGAGAGAGAGAGAGAGGGGGAAGGAGAGAGAGAGAGCGAGAGGGGGAAGGAGAGAGAGAGAGAGAGGGGGAAGGAGAGAGAGAGAGAGAGAGGGAGCGAGAGGGGGAAGGAGAGAGAGAGAGAGCGAGAGGGGGAAGGAGAGAGAGAGAGAGCGAGAGGGGGAAGGAGAGAGAGAGAGCGAGAGGGGGAAGGAGAGAGAGAGAGCGAGAGGGGAAAGGAGAGCGAGAGGGGAAAGGAGAGCGAGAGGGGAAAGGAGAGCGAGAGGGGGAAGGAGAGCGAGAGGGGGAAGGAGAGCGAGAGAGGGGGAAGGAGAGCGAGAGAGGGGGAAGGAGAGCGAGAGAGGGGGAAGGAGAGCGAGAGAGGGGGAAGGAGAGCGAGAGAGGGGGAAGGAGAGCGAGAGAGGGGGAAGGAGAGCGAGAGAGAGGGGGAAGGAGAGCGAGAGAGGGGGAAGGAGAGCGAGAGAGGGGGAAGGAGAGCGAGAGAGAGGGGGAAGGAGAGCGAGAGAGAGGGGGAAGGAGAGAGAGAGAGAGAGGGGGAAGGAGAGAGAGAGGGGGAAGGAGAGAGAGAGAGAGAGAGGGGAAGGAGAGGAGAGAGAGAGAGGGGGAAGGAGAGAGAGAGAGCGAGAGGGGGAAGGAGAGAGAGCGAGAGGGGGAAGGAGAGAGAGCGAGAGGGGGAAGGAGAGAGAGAGAGAGAGTAGGGGTAAGGAGAGAGAGAGAGAGAGGGGGAAGGAGAGAGAGAGAGAGGGGGAAGGAGAGAGAGAGAGAGGGGGAAGGAGAGAGAGAGAGAGGGGGGGAAGGAGAGAGAGAGAGAGAGGGGGAAGGAGAGAGAGAGAGAGAGGGGGAAGGAGAGAGAGAGGAGAGGGGGAAGGAGAGAGCGAGAGGGGGAAGGAGAGAGAGAGAGCGAGAGGGGGAAGGAGAGAGAGCGAGAGGGGGAAGGAGAGAGAGCGAGAGGGGGAAGGAGAGAGAGAGAGAGAGTAGGGGTAAGGAGAGAGAGAGAGAGAGGGGTAAGGAGAGAGAGAGAGAGTGGGGGAAGGAGAGAGAGTGGAGAGTGGGGGAAGGAGAGAGAGTGGAGAGAGCGATGGGGAAGGAGGGAGCGAGGGGGAAGGAGAGAGCGAGCGAGAGAAGGGGGAAGGAGAGCGAGCGAGAGAAGGGGGGAAGGAGAGCGAGGGGGAAGGTGAGAGTGAGAGCGAGGGGGGAAGGAGAAATAGAGAGTGAGAGCGAGGGGGAAGGAGAAATAGAGAGTGAGAGCGAGGGGGAAATAGAGAGTGAGAGCGAGGGGGAAGGAGAAATAGAGAGTGAGAGCGAGGGGGAAGGAGAGAGAGAGCGAGGGGGAAGGATAAATAGAGAGTGAGAGCGAGGGGGAAGGAGAGAGAGAGAGCGAGGGGGAAGGAGAGAGAGAGAGCGAGGGGGAAGGAGAGAGAGAGAGAGAGAGCGAGGGGGAAGGAGAGAGAGAGAGAGAGAGCGAGGGGGAAGGAGAGAGAGAGATCAGGGGGGATGGAGAGGAAGAGCAGGGGGGAAGGAGAGGAAGAGCAGGGGGGAAGGAGAGGAAGAGCAGGGGGGAAGGAGAGAGAGAGCGAGAGGGGGAAGGAGAGAGAGAGCGAGAGGGGGAAGGAGAGAGAGGGGGAAGGAGAGAGAGAGAGAGAGAGGGGGAAGGAGAGAGAGAGAGAGGGGGAAGGAGAGAGAGAGAGAGAGAGGGGGAAGGAGAGAGAGAGAGAGAGAGGGGGAAGGAGAGAGAGAGGGGGAAGGAGAGAGAGAGAGAGAGAGAGGGGGAAGGAGAGAGAGAGAGCGAGAGGGGGAAGGAGAGAGAGAGAGCGAGAGGGGGAAGGAGAGAGAGAGAGCGAGAGGGGGAAGGAGAGAGAGAGAGAGGGGGAAGGAGAGAGAGAGAGAGGGGGAAGGAGAGAGAGAGAGAGAGAGGGGGAAGGAGAGAGAGAGAGGGGGAAGGAGAGAGAGAGAGAGAGAGAGGGGGACGGAGAGAGAGCGAGAGAGAGGGGGAAGGACAGAGAGAGAGAGAGAGGGGGAAGGAGAGAGAGAGAGAGAGAGGGGGAAGGAGAGAGAGAGAGAGAGAGGGGGAAGGAGAGAGAGAGAGAGAGAGGGGGAAGGAGAGAGAGAGAGAGAGAGGGGGAAGGAGAGAGAGAGAGCGAGAGGGGGAAGGAGAGAGAGAGAGCGAGAGGGGGAAGGAGAGAGAGAGAGAGCGAGAGGGGGAAGGAGAGAGAGAGAGAGCGAGAGGGGGAAGGAGAGAGAGAGAGCGAGAGGGGGAAGGAGAGAGAGAGAGCGAGAGGGGGAAGGAGAGAGAGAGAGCGAGAGGGGAAAGGAGAGCGAGAGGGGGAAGGAGAGCGAGAGGGGGAAGGAGAGCGAGAGGGGGAAGGAGAGCGAGAGGGGGAAGGAGAGCGAGAGAGGGGGAAGGAGAGCGAGAGAGGGGGAAGGAGAGCGAGAGAGGGGGAAGGAGAGCGAGAGAGGGGGAAGGAGAGCGAGAGAGAGGGGGAAGGAGAGAGAGAGAGAGAGGGGGAAGGAGAGAGAGAGAGAGAGGGGGAAGGAGAGAGAGAGAGAGAGAGGGGGAAGGAGAGAGAGAGAGGGGGAAGGAGAGCGAGAGAGGGGGGAAGGAGAGCGAGAGAGGGGGAAGGAGAGGAGAGAGAGAGAGGGGGAAGGAGAGAGAGAGAGAGAGAGGGGGAAGGAGAGAGAGAGAGAGAGAGGGGGAAGGAGAGAGAGAGAGAGGGGGGAAGGAGAGAGAGAGAGAGAGGGGGAAGGAGAGAGAGAGAGAGAGAGGGGGAAGGAGAGAGCGAGAGGGGGAAGGAGAGAGAGAGAGCGAGAGGGGGAAGGAGAGAGAGAGAGCGAGAGGGGGAAGGAGAGAGAGAGAGAGCGAGAGGGGGAAGGAGAGAGAGAGAGAGCGAGAGGGGGAAGGAGAGCGAGAGGGGGAAGGAGAGCGAGAGGGGGAAGGAGAGCGAGAGGGGGAAGGAGAGCGAGAGGGGGAAGGAGAGAGAGAGAGCGAGAGGGGAAAGGAGAGCGAGAGGGGAAAGGAGAGCGAGAGGGGAAAGGAGAGCGAGAGGGGGAAGGAGAGCGAGAGGGGGAAGGAGAGCGAGAGGGGGAAGGAGAGCGAGAGAGGAGAAGGAGAGCGAGAGAGGGGGAAGGAGAGCGAGAGAGGGGGAAGGAGAGCGAGAGAGGGGGAAGGAGAGCGAGAGAGGGGGAAGGAGAGCGAGAGAGGGGGAAGGAGAGCGAGAGAGGGGGAAGGAGAGCGAGAGAGAGGGGGAAGGAGAGCGAGAGAGGGGGAAGGAGAGCGAGAGAGAGAGAGGGGGAAGGAGAGAGAGAGAGAGGGGGAAGGAGAGAGAGAGAGAGAGAGGGGGAAGGAGAGAGAGAGAGAGAGAGGGGGAAGGAGAGGAGAGAGGGGGAAGGAGAGAGAGAGAGAGAGAGAGGGGGAAGGAGAGAGAGAGCGAGAGGGGGAAGGAGAGAGAGAGAGCGAGAGGGGGAAGGAGAGAGAGAGAGCGAGAGGGGGAAGGAGAGAGAGAGAGCGAGAGGGGGAAGGAGAGAGAGAGAGAGGGGGAAGGAGAGAGGAGAGAGAGAGGGGGAAGGAGAGAGAGAGAGAGAGAGGGGAAGGAGAGAGAGAGAGAGGGGGAAGGAGAGAGAGAGAGAGAGAGAGGGGGAAGGAGAGAGAGCGAGAGAGAGGGGGAAGGAGAGAGAGAGAGAGAGAGGGGGAAGGAGAGAGAGAGAGAGAGAGGGGGAAGGAGAGAGAGAGAGAGGGGGAAGGAGAGAGAGAGAGCGAGGGGGAAGGAGAGAGAGAGAGCGAGGGGGGAAGGAGAGAGAGAGAGCGAGGGGGAAGGAGAGAGAGAGAGCGAGGGGGAAAGGAGAGCGAGAGGGGAAAGGAGAGCGAGAGGGGGAAGGAGAGCGAGAGGGGGAAGGAGAGGAGAGGGGGAAGGAGAGCGAGAGGGGGAAGGAGAGCGAGAGAGGGGGAAGGAGAGCGAGAGAGGGGGAAGGAGAGCGAGAGAGGGGGAAGGAGAGCGAGAGAGGGGGAAGGAGAGCGAGAGAGGGGGAAGGAGAGAGAGAGAGAGGGGGAAGGAGAGAGAGAGAGAGGGGGAAGGAGAGAGAGAGAGAGGGGGAAGGAGAGAGAGAGAGAGGGGGAAGGAGAGCGAGAGAGAGAGGGGGAAGGAGAGCGAGAGAGAGAGAGGGGGAAGGAGAGCGAGAGAGAGAGAGGGGGAAGGAGAGAGAGAGAGAGAGAGGGGGAAGGAGAGAGAGAGAGAGAGAGGGGGAAGGAGAGAGAGAGAGAGAGAGGGGGAAGGAGAGAGAGAGAGGAGAGGGGAAGGAGAGAGAGAGAGAGAGAGGGGGAAGGAGAGAGAGAGAGAGAGAGGGGGAAGGAGAGAGAGAGAGAGAGAGGGGGAAGGAGAGAGAGAGAGCGAGAGGGGGAAGGAGAGAGAGAGAGCGAGAGGGGGAAGGAGAGAGAGAGAGCGAGAGGGGGAAGGAGAGAGAGCGAGAGGGGGAAGGAGAGAGAGCGAGAGGGGGAAGGAGAGACAGCGAGAGGGGGAAGGAGAGAGCGAGAGGGGGAAGGAGAGAGAGAGAGAGAGTAGGGGTAAGGAGAGAGAGGGGTAAGGAGAGAGAGAGAGAGTGGGGGAAGGAGAGAGAGTGGAGAGTGGGGGAAGGAGAGAGAGTGGAGAGAGCGATGGGGAAGGAGGGAGCGAGGGGGAAGGAGAGAGCGAGCGAGAGAAGGGGGAAGGAGAGCGAGCGAGAGAAGGGGGGAAGGAGAGCGAGGGGGAAGGTGAGAGTGAGAGCGAGGGGGGAAGGAGAAATAGAGAGTGAGAGCGAGGGGGAAGGAGAGAGAGAGCGAGGGGGAAGGATAAATAGAGAGTGAGAGCGAGGGGGAAGGAGAGAGTGAGAGCAGGGGGAAGGAGAGAGTGAGAGCGAGGGGGAAGGAGAGAGAGAGAGCGAGGGGGAAGGAGAGAGAGAGAGAGAGCGAGGGGGAAGGAGAGAGAGAGAGAGAGAGCGAGGGGGAAGGAGAGAGAGATCAGGGGGGATGGAGAGGAAGAGCAGGGGGGAAGGAGAGGAAGAGCAGGGGGGAAGGAGAGGAAGAGCAGGGGGGAAGGAGAGAGAGAGCGAGAGGGGGAAGGAGAGAGAGAGCGAGAGGGGGAAGGAGAGAGAGAGAGAGAGGGGGAAGGAGAGAGAGAGAGAGAGGGGGAAGGAGAGAGAGAGAGAGAGAGGGGGAAGGAGAGAGCGAGAGGGGGAAGGAGAGAGAGAGAGCGAGAGGGGGAAGGAGAGAGAGCGAGAGGGGGAAGGAGAGAGAGCGAGAGGGGGAAGGAGAGAGAGAGAGAGAGTAGGGGTAAGGAGAGAGAGAGAGAGAGGGGTAAGGAGAGAGAGAGAGAGTGGGGGAAGGAGAGAGAGTGGAGAGTGGGGGAAGGAGAGAGAGTGGAGAGAGCGATGGGGAAGGAGGGAGCGAGGGGGAAGGAGAGAGCGAGCGAGAGAAGGGGGAAGGAGAGCGAGCGAGAGAAGGGGGGAAGGAGAGCGAGGGGGAAGGTGAGAGTGAGAGCGAGGGGGGAAGGAGAAATAGAGAGTGAGAGCGAGGGGGAAGGAGAAATAGAGAGTGAGAGCGAGGGGGAAATAGAGAGTGAGAGCGAGGGGGAAGGAGAAATAGAGAGTGAGAGCGAGGGGGAAGGAGAGAGAGAGCGAGGGGGAAGGATAAATAGAGAGTGAGAGCGAGGGGGAAGGAGAGAGAGAGAGCGAGGGGGAAGGAGAGAGAGAGAGCGAGGGGGAAGGAGAGAGAGAGAGAGAGAGCGAGGGGGAAGGAGAGAGAGAGAGAGAGAGCGAGGGGGAAGGAGAGAGAGAGATCAGGGGGGATGGAGAGGAAGAGCAGGGGGGAAGGAGAGGAAGAGCAGGGGGGAAGGAGAGGAAGAGCAGGGGGGAAGGAGAGAGAGAGCGAGAGGGGGAAGGAGAGAGAGAGCGAGAGGGGGAAGGAGAGAGAGAGAGAGAGAGGGGGAAGGAGAGAGAGAGAGAGAGAGGGGGAAGGAGAGAGAGAGAGAGGGGGAAGGAGAGAGAGAGAGAGAGAGGGGGAAGGAGAGAGAGAGAGAGAGAGGGGGAAGGAGAGAGAGAGGGGGGGAGAGAGAGAGAGAGAGAGAGGGGGAAGGAGAGAGAGTGGAGAGAGCGATGGGGAAGGAGGGAGCGAGGGGGAAGGAGAGAGCGAGCGAGAGAAGGGGGAAGGAGAGCGAGCGAGAGAAGGGGGGAAGGAGAGCGAGGGGGAAGGTGAGAGTGAGAGCGAGGGGGGAAGGAGAAATAGAGAGTGAGAGCGAGGGGGAAGGAGAAATAGAGAGTGAGAGCGAGGGGGAAATAGAGAGTGAGAGCGAGGGGGAAGGAGAAATAGAGAGTGAGAGCGAGGGGGAAGGAGAGAGAGAGCGAGGGGGAAGGATAAATAGAGAGTGAGAGCGAGGGGGAAGGAGAGAGAGAGAGCGAGGGGGAAGGAGAGAGAGAGAGCGAGGGGGAAGGAGAGAGAGAGAGAGAGAGCGAGGGGGAAGGAGAGAGAGAGAGAGAGAGGGGGAAGGAGAGAGAGAGAGCGAGAGGGGGAAGGAGAGAGAGAGAGCGAGAGGGGGAAGGAGAGAGAGAGAGCGAGAGGGGGAAGGAGAGAGAGAGAGAGGGGGAAGGAGAGAGAGAGAGAGGGGGAAGGAGAGAGAGAGAGAGGGGGAAGGAGAGAGAGAGAGAGGGGGAAGGAGAGAGAGAGAGAGAGAGGGGGAAGGAGAGAGAGAGAGAGAGAGGGGGAAGGAGAGAGAGCGAGAGAGAGGGGGAAGGAGAGAGAGAGAGAGAGAGGGGGAAGGAGAGAGAGAGAGAGAGAGGGGGAAGGAGAGAGAGAGAGAGAGAGGGGGAAGGAGAGAGAGAGAGCGAGAGGGGGAAGGAGAGAGAGAGAGCGAGAGGGGGAAGGAGAGAGAGAGAGAGCGAGAGGGGGAAGGAGAGAGAGAGAGAGCGAGAGGGGGAAGGAGAGAGAGAGAGAGCGAGAGGGGGAAGGAGAGAGAGAGAGCGAGAGGGGGAAGGAGAGAGAGAGAGCGAGAGGGGAAAGGAGAGCGAGAGGGGAAAGGAGAGCGAGCGAGAGGGGGAAGGAGAGACAGCGAGAGGGGGAAGGAGAGAGCGAGAGGGGGAAGGAGAGAGAGAGAGAGAGTAGGGGTAAGGAGAGAGAGGGGTAAGGAGAGAGAGAGAGAGTGGGGGAAGGAGAGAGAGTGGAGAGTGGGGGAAGGAGAGAGAGTGGAGAGAGCGATGGGGAAGGAGGGAGCGAGGGGGAAGGAGAGAGCGAGCGAGAGAAGGGGGAAGGAGAGCGAGCGAGAGAAGGGGGGAAGGAGAGCGAGGGGGAAGGTGAGAGTGAGAGCGAGGGGGGAAGGAGAAATAGAGAGTGAGAGCGAGGGGGAAGGAGAGAGAGAGCGAGGGGGAAGGATAAAGAGAGAGAGAGAGCGAGGGGGAAGGAGAGAGTGAGAGCAGGGGGAAGGAGAGAGTGAGAGCGAGGGGGAAGGAGAGAGAGAGAGCGAGGGGGAAGGAGAGAGAGAGAGAGAGCGAGGGGGAAGGAGAGAGAGAGAGAGAGAGCGAGGGGGAAGGAGAGAGAGATCAGGGGGGATGGAGAGGAAGAGCAGGGGGGAAGGAGAGGAAGAGCAGGGGGGAAGGAGAGGAAGAGCAGGGGGGAAGGAGAGAGAGAGCGAGAGGGGGAAGGAGAGAGAGAGCGAGAGGGGGAAGGAGAGAGAGAGAGAGAGGGGGAAGGAGAGAGAGAGAGAGAGGGGGAAGGAGAGAGAGAGAGAGAGAGGGGGAAGGAGAGAGCGAGAGGGGGAAGGAGAGAGAGAGAGCGAGAGGGGGAAGGAGAGAGAGCGAGAGGGGGAAGGAGAGAGAGCGAGAGGGGGAAGGAGAGAGAGAGAGAGAGTAGGGGTAAGGAGAGAGAGAGAGAGAGGGGTAAGGAGAGAGAGAGAGAGTGGGGGAAGGAGAGAGAGTGGAGAGTGGGGGAAGGAGAGAGAGTGGAGAGAGCGATGGGGAAGGAGGGAGCGAGGGGGAAGGAGAGAGCGAGCGAGAGAAGGGGGAAGGAGAGCGAGCGAGAGAAGGGGGGAAGGAGAGCGAGGGGGAAGGTGAGAGTGAGAGCGAGGGGGGAAGGAGAAATAGAGAGTGAGAGCGAGGGGGAAGGAGAAATAGAGAGTGAGAGCGAGGGGGAAATAGAGAGTGAGAGCGAGGGGGAAGGAGAAATAGAGAGTGAGAGCGAGGGGGAAGGAGAGAGAGAGCGAGGGGGAAGGATAAATAGAGAGTGAGAGCGAGGGGGAAGGAGAGAGAGAGAGCGAGGGGGAAGGAGAGAGAGAGAGCGAGGGGGAAGGAGAGAGAGAGAGAGAGAGCGAGGGGGAAGGAGAGAGAGAGAGAGAGAGCGAGGGGGAAGGAGAGAGAGAGATCAGGGGGGATGGAGAGGAAGAGCAGGGGGGAAGGAGAGGAAGAGCAGGGGGGAAGGAGAGGAAGAGCAGGGGGGAAGGAGAGAGAGAGCGAGAGGGGGAAGGAGAGAGAGAGCGAGAGGGGGAAGGAGAGAGAGAGAGAGAGGGGGAAGGAGAGAGAGAGAGAGAGAGGGGGAAGGAGAGAGAGAGAGAGGGGGGAAGGAGAGAGAGAGAGAGAGGGGGGAAGGAGAGGAAGAGGAGGGGAAAGGAAGGAGAGGAAGAGCAGGGGGGAAGGAGAGAGAGAGCGAGAGGGGGAAGGAGAGAGAGAGCGAGAGGGGGAAGGAGAGAGAGAGCGAGAGGGGGAAGGAGAGAGAGAGAGAGAGGGGGAAGGAGAGAGAGAGAGAGAGGGGGAAGGAGAGAGAGAGAGAGGGGGAAGGAGAGAGAGAGAGAGAGAGGGGGAAGGAGAGAGAGAGAGAGAGAGGGGGAAGGAGAGAGAGAGGGGGAAGGAGAGAGAGAGAGAGAGAGAGGGGGAAGGAGAGAGAGTGGAGAGAGCGATGGGGAAGGAGGGAGCGAGGGGGAAGGAGAGAGCGAGCGAGAGAAGGGGGAAGGAGAGCGAGCGAGAGAAGGGGGGAAGGAGAGCGAGGGGGAAGGTGAGAGTGAGAGCGAGGGGGGAAGGAGAAATAGAGAGTGAGAGCGAGGGGGAAGGAGAAATAGAGAGTGAGAGCGAGGGGGAAATAGAGAGTGAGAGCGAGGGGGAAGGAGAAATAGAGAGTGAGAGCGAGGGGGAAGGAGAGAGAGAGCGAGGGGGAAGGATAAATAGAGAGTGAGAGCGAGGGGGAAGGAGAGAGAGAGAGCGAGGGGGAAGGAGAGAGAGAGAGCGAGGGGGAAGGAGAGAGAGAGAGAGAGAGCGAGGGGGAAGGAGAGAGAGAGAGAGAGAGGGGGAAGGAGAGAGAGAGAGCGAGAGGGGGAAGGAGAGAGAGAGAGCGAGAGGGGGAAGGAGAGAGAGAGAGCGAGAGGGGGAAGGAGAGAGAGAGAGAGGGGGAAGGAGAGAGAGAGAGAGGGGGAAGGAGAGAGAGAGAGAGGGGGAAGGAGAGAGAGAGAGAGGGGGAAGGAGAGAGAGAGAGAGAGAGGGGGAAGGAGAGAGAGAGAGAGAGAGGGGGAAGGAGAGAGAGCGAGAGAGAGGGGGAAGGAGAGAGAGAGAGAGAGAGGGGGAAGGAGAGAGAGAGAGAGAGAGGGGGAAGGAGAGAGAGAGAGAGAGAGGGGGAAGGAGAGAGAGAGAGCGAGAGGGGGAAGGAGAGAGAGAGAGCGAGAGGGGGAAGGAGAGAGAGAGAGAGCGAGAGGGGGAAGGAGAGAGAGAGAGAGCGAGAGGGGGAAGGAGAGAGAGAGAGAGCGAGAGGGGGAAGGAGAGAGAGAGAGCGAGAGGGGGAAGGAGAGAGAGAGAGCGAGAGGGGAAAGGAGAGCGAGAGGGGAAAGGAGAGCGAGAGAGGGGGAAGGAGAGCGAGAGGGGGAAGGAGAGCGAGAGGGGGAAGGAGAGAGAGAGAGAGAGAGGGGAAGGAGAGCGAGAGGGGGAAGGAGAGAGAGAGAGGGGGAAGGAGAGAGAGAGAGGGGGAAGGAGAGAGAGGAGAGAGCGAGGGGAAGGAGAGCGAGAGAGGGGGAAGGAGAGACGAGAGAGGGGGAAGGAGAGCGAGAGAGAGGGGGGAAGGAGAGCGAGAGAGGGGGAAGGAGAGCGAGAGCGAGGGGGGAAGGAGAGAGAGAGAGAGGGGGAAGGAGAGAGAGAGAGAGGGGGAAGGAGAGAGAGAGAGAGCGAGGGGGAAGGAGAGAGGAGAGAGGGGGAAGGAGAGAGAGAGAGAGAGGGGGAAGGAGAGAGAGAGAGCGAGGGGGAAGGAGAGAGAGAGAGAGAGCGAGGGGGAAGGAGAGAGAGAGAGACGAGAGGGGGAAGGAGAGAGAGACGAGGGGGGAGGAGAGGAGAGCAGGGGGGAAGGAGAGGAAGAGAGGGGGGAAGGAGAGAGAGAGAGAGGGGGGAAGGAGAGAGAGAGGAGAGGGGGAAGGAGAGAGAGAGAGAGGGGGAAGGAGAGAGAGAGAGAGAGGGGGAAGGAGAGAGAGAGAGAGAGGGGGAAGGAGAGAGAGAGAGAGAGAGGGGGAAGGAGAGAGCGAGAGGGGGAAGGAGAGAGAGAGAGCGAGAGGGGGAAGGAGAGAGAGCGAGAGGGGGAAGGAGAGAGAGCGAGAGGGGGAAGGAGAGAGAGAGAGAGAGTAGGGGTAAGGAGAGAGAGAGAGAGAGGGGTAAGGAGAGAGAGAGAGAGTGGGGGAAGGAGAGAGAGTGGAGAGTGGGGGAAGGAGAGAGAGTGGAGAGAGCGATGGGGAAGGAGGGAGCGAGGGGGAAGGAGAGAGCGAGCGAGAGAAGGGGGAAGGAGAGCGAGCGAGAGAAGGGGGGAAGGAGAGCGAGGGGGAAGGTGAGAGTGAGAGCGAGGGGGGAAGGAGAAATAGAGAGTGAGAGCGAGGGGGAAGGAGAAATAGAGAGTGAGAGCGAGGGGGAAATAGAGAGTGAGAGCGAGGGGGAAGGAGAAATAGAGAGTGAGAGCGAGGGGGAAGGAGAGAGAGAGCGAGGGGGAAGGATAAATAGAGAGTGAGAGCGAGGGGGAAGGAGAGAGAGAGAGCGAGGGGGAAGGAGAGAGAGAGAGCGAGGGGGAAGGAGAGAGAGAGAGAGAGAGCGAGGGGGAAGGAGAGAGAGAGAGAGAGAGCGAGGGGGAAGGAGAGAGAGAGATCAGGGGGGATGGAGAGGAAGAGCAGGGGGGAAGGAGAGGAAGAGCAGGGGGGAAGGAGAGGAAGAGCAGGGGGGAAGGAGAGAGAGAGCGAGAGGGGGAAGGAGAGAGAGAGCGAGAGGGGGAAGGAGAGAGAGAGAGAGAGAGGGGGAAGGAGAGAGAGAGAGAGAGAGGGGGAAGGAGAGAGAGAGAGAGGGGGAAGGAGAGAGAGAGAGAGAGAGGGGGAAGGAGAGAGAGAGAGAGAGAGGGGGAAGGAGAGAGAGAGGGGGAAGGAGAGAGAGAGAGAGAGAGAGGGGGAAGGAGAGAGAGTGGAGAGAGCGATGGGGAAGGAGGGAGCGAGGGGGAAGGAGAGAGCGAGCGAGAGAAGGGGGAAGGAGAGCGAGCGAGAGAAGGGGGGAAGGAGAGCGAGGGGGAAGGTGAGAGTGAGAGCGAGGGGGGAAGGAGAAATAGAGAGTGAGAGCGAGGGGGAAGGAGAAATAGAGAGTGAGAGCGAGGGGGAAATAGAGAGTGAGAGCGAGGGGGAAGGAGAAATAGAGAGTGAGAGCGAGGGGGAAGGAGAGAGAGAGCGAGGGGGAAGGATAAATAGAGAGTGAGAGCGAGGGGGAAGGAGAGAGAGAGAGCGAGGGGGAAGGAGAGAGAGAGAGCGAGGGGGAAGGAGAGAGAGAGAGAGAGAGCGAGGGGGAAGGAGAGAGAGAGAGAGAGAGGGGGAAGGAGAGAGAGAGAGCGAGAGGGGGAAGGAGAGAGAGAGAGCGAGAGGGGGAAGGAGAGAGAGAGAGCGAGAGGGGGAAGGAGAGGAGAGAGCAGAGGGGGAAGGAGAGAGAGAGAGAGGGGGAAGGAGAGAGAGAGAGAGGGGGAAGGAGAGAGAGAGAGAGGGGGAAGGAGAGAGAGAGAGAGAGAGGGGGAAGGAGAGAGAGAGAGAGAGAGGGGGAAGGAGAGAGAGCGAGAGAGAGGGGGAAGGAGAGAGAGAGAGAGAGAGGGGGAAGGAGAGAGAGAGAGAGAGAGGGGGAAGGAGAGAGAGAGAGAGAGAGGGGGAAGGAGAGAGAGAGAGCGAGAGGGGGAAGGAGAGAGAGAGAGCGAGAGGGGGAAGGAGAGAGAGAGAGAGCGAGAGGGGGAAGGAGAGAGAGAGAGAGCGAGAGGGGGAAGGAGAGAGAGAGAGAGCGAGAGGGGGAAGGAGAGAGAGAGAGCGAGAGGGGGAAGGAGAGAGAGAGAGCGAGAGGGGAAAGGAGAGCGAGAGGGGAAAGGAGAGCGAGAGGGGAAGGAGAGCGAGAGGGGAAGGAGAGCGAGAGGGGGAAGGAGAGCGAGAGAGGGGGAAGGAGAGCGAGAGAGGGGGAAGGAGAGCGAGAGAGGGGGAAGGAGAGCGAGAGAGGGGGAAGGAGAGCGAGAGAGGGGGAAGGAGAGCGAGAGAGGGGGAAGGAGAGCGAGAGAGAGGGGGAAGGAGAGCGAGAGAGGGGGAAGGAGAGCGAGAGAGGGGGAAGGAGAGCGAGAGAGAGGGGGAAGGAGAGCGAGAGAGAGGGGGAAGGAGAGAGAGAGAGAGAGGGGGAAGGAGAGAGAGAGGGGGAAGGAGAGAGAGAGAGAGAGAGGGGGAAGGAGAGAGCGAGAGGGGGAAGGAGAGAGAGAGAGCGAGAGGGGGAAGGAGAGAGAGCGAGAGGGGGAAGGAGAGAGAGCGAGAGGGGGAAGGAGAGAGAGAGAGAGAGTAGGGGTAAGGAGAGAGAGAGAGAGAGGGGGAAGGAGAGAGAGAGAGAGGGGGAAGGAGAGAGAGAGAGAGGGGGAAGGAGAGAGAGAGAGAGGGGGGGAAGGAGAGAGAGAGAGAGAGGGGGAAGGAGAGAGAGAGAGAGAGAGGGGGAAGGAGAGAGCGAGAGGGGGAAGGAGAGAGAGAGAGCGAGAGGGGGAAGGAGAGAGAGCGAGAGGGGGAAGGAGAGAGAGCGAGAGGGGGAAGGAGAGAGAGAGAGAGAGAGTAGGGGTAAGGAGAGAGAGAGAGAGAGGGGTAAGGAGAGAGAGAGAGAGTGGGGGAAGGAGAGAGAGTGGAGAGTGGGGGAAGGAGAGAGAGTGGAGAGAGCGATGGGGAAGGAGGGAGCGAGGGGGAAGGAGAGAGCGAGCGAGAGAAGGGGGAAGGAGAGCGAGCGAGAGAAGGGGGGAAGGAGAGCGAGGGGGAAGGTGAGAGTGAGAGCGAGGGGGGAAGGAGAAATAGAGAGTGAGAGCGAGGGGGAAGGAGAAATAGAGAGTGAGAGCGAGGGGGAAATAGAGAGTGAGAGCGAGGGGGAAGGAGAAATAGAGAGTGAGAGCGAGGGGGAAGGAGAGAGAGAGCGAGGGGGAAGGATAAATAGAGAGTGAGAGCGAGGGGGAAGGAGAGAGAGAGAGCGAGGGGGAAGGAGAGAGAGAGAGCGAGGGGGAAGGAGAGAGAGAGAGAGAGAGCGAGGGGGAAGGAGAGAGAGAGAGAGAGAGCGAGGGGGAAGGAGAGAGAGAGATCAGGGGGGATGGAGAGGAAGAGCAGGGGGGAAGGAGAGGAAGAGCAGGGGGGAAGGAGAGGAAGAGCAGGGGGGAAGGAGAGAGAGAGCGAGAGGGGGAAGGAGAGAGAGAGCGAGAGGGGGAAGGAGAGGAGAGAGGGGGAAGGAGAGAGAGAGAGAGAGAGGGGGAAGGAGAGAGAGAGAGAGGGGGAAGGAGAGAGAGAGAGAGAGAGGGGGAAGGAGAGAGAGAGAGAGAGAGGGGGAAGGAGAGAGAGAGGGGGAAGGAGAGAGAGAGAGAGAGAGAGGGGGAAGGAGAGAGAGAGAGCGAGAGGGGGAAGGAGAGAGAGAGAGCGAGAGGGGGAAGGAGAGAGAGAGAGCGAGAGGGGGAAGGAGAGAGAGAGAGAGGGGGAAGGAGAGAGAGAGAGAGGGGGAAGGAGAGAGAGAGAGAGAGAGGGGGAAGGAGAGAGAGAGAGGGGGAAGGAGAGAGAGAGAGAGAGAGAGGGGGAAGGAGAGAGAGGAGAGAGAGGGGGAAGGACAGAGAGAGAGAGAGAGGGGGAAGGAGAGAGAGAGAGAGAGAGGGGGAAGGAGAGAGAGAGAGAGAGAGGGGGAAGGAGAGAGAGAGAGAGAGAGGGGGAAGGAGAGAGAGAGAGAGAGAGGGGGAAGGAGAGAGAGAGAGCGAGAGGGGGAAGGAGAGAGAGAGAGCGAGAGGGGGAAGGAGAGAGAGAGAGAGCGAGAGGGGGAAGGAGAGAGAGAGAGAGCGAGAGGGGGAAGGAGAGAGAGAGAGCGAGAGGGGGAAGGAGAGAGAGAGAGCGAGAGGGGGAAGGAGAGAGAGAGAGCGAGAGGGGAAAGGAGAGCGAGAGGGGGAAGGAGAGCGAGAGGGGGAAGGAGAGCGAGAGGGGGAAGGAGAGCGAGAGGGGGAAGGAGAGCGAGAGAGGGGGAAGGAGAGCGAGAGAGGGGGAAGGAGAGCGAGAGAGGGGGAAGGAGAGCGAGAGAGGGGGAAGGAGAGCGAGAGAGGGGGAAGGAGAGCGAGAGAGGGGGAAGGAGAGCGAGAGAGAGGGGGAAGGAGAGAGAGAGAGAGAGGGGGAAGGAGAGAGAGAGAGAGAGGGGGAAGGAGAGAGAGAGAGAGAGAGAGAGGGGGAAGGAGAGCGAGAGAGGGGGAAGGAGAGCGAGAGAGGGGGAAGGAGAGAGAGAGAGAGAGAGGGGGAAGGAGAGAGAGAGAGAGAGAGGGGGAAGGAGAGAGAGAGAGAGAGAGGGGGAAGGAGAGAGAGAGAGAGGGGGAAGGAGAGAGAGAGAGAGAGGGGGAAGGAGAGAGAGAGAGAGAGAGGGGGAAGGAGAGAGCGAGAGGGGGAAGGAGAGAGAGAGAGCGAGAGGGGGAAGGAGAGAGAGAGAGCGAGAGGGGGAAGGAGAGAGAGAGAGAGCGAGAGGGGGAAGGAGAGAGAGAGAGAGCGAGAGGGGGAAGGAGAGCGAGAGGGGGAAGGAGAGCGAGAGGGGGAAGGAGAGAGAGAGAGCGAGAGGGGGAAGGAGAGAGAGAGAGCGAGAGGGGAAAGGAGAGCGAGAGGGGAAAGGAGAGCGAGAGGGGGAAAGGAGAGCGAGAGGGGGAAGGAGAGCGAGAGGGGGAAGGAGAGCGAGAGGGGGAAGGAGAGCGAGAGGGAGGAAGGAGAGCGAGAGAGGGGGAAGGAGAGCGAGAGAGGGGGAAGGAGAGCGAGAGAGGGGGAAGGAGAGCGAGAGAGGGGGAAGGAGAGCGAGAGAGGGGGAAGGAGAGCGAGAGAGGGGGAAGGAGAGCGAGAGAGGGGGAAGGAGAGCGAGAGAGAGGGGGAAGGAGAGCGAGAGAGGGGGAAGGAGAGCGAGAGAGAGAGAGGGGGAAGGAGAGAGAGAGAGAGGGGGAAGGAGAGAGAGAGAGAGAGGGGGAAGGAGAGAGAGAGAGAGAGAGGGGGAAGGAGAGAGAGAGGGGGAAGGAGAGAGAGAGAGAGAGAGAGGGGGAAGGAGAGAGAGAGAGCGAGAGGGGGAAGGAGAGAGAGAGAGCGAGAGGGGGAAGGAGAGAGAGAGAGCGAGAGGGGGAAGGAGAGAGAGAGAGCGAGAGGGGGAAGGAGAGAGAGAGAGAGGGGGAAGGAGAGAGAGAGAGAGGGGGAAGGAGAGAGAGAGAGAGAGGGGGAAGGAGAGAGAGAGAGAGAGGGGGAAGGAGAGAGAGAGAGAGGGGGAAGGAGAGAGAGAGAGAGAGAGAGGGGGAAGGAGAGAGAGCGAGAGAGAGGGGGAAGGAGAGAGAGAGAGAGAGAGGGGGAAGGAGAGAGAGAGAGAGAGAGGGGGAAGGAGAGAGAGAGAGAGAGGGGGAAGGAGAGAGAGAGAGAGAGGGGGAAGGAGAGAGAGAGAGCGAGAGGGGGAAGGAGAGAGAGAGAGCGAGAGGGGGAAGGAGAGAGAGAGAGCGAGAGGGGAAAGGAGAGCGAGAGGGGAAAGGAGAGCGAGAGGGGGAAGGAGAGCGAGAGGGGGAAGGAGAGCGAGAGGGGGAAGGAGAGCGAGAGGGGGAAGGAGAGCGAGAGAGGGGGAAGGAGAGCGAGAGAGGGGGAAGGAGAGCGAGAGAGGGGGAAGGAGAGCGAGAGAGGGGGAAGGAGAGCGAGAGAGGGGGAAGGAGAGCGAGAGAGAGGGGGAAGGAGAGCGAGAGAGAGGGGGAAGGAGAGCGAGAGAGAGGGGGAAGGAGAGCGAGAGAGAGGGGGAAGGAGAGCGAGAGAGAGAGAGGGGGAAGGAGAGCGAGAGAGAGAGAGGGGGAAGGAGAGCGAGAGAGAGAGAGGGGGAAGGAGAGCGAGAGAGAGAGAGGGGGAAGGAGAGCGAGAGAGAGAGAGGGGGAAGGAGAGAGAGAGAGAGGGGGAAGGAGAGAGAGAGAGAGGGGGAAGGAGAGAGAGAGAGAGAGAGGGGGAAGGAGAGAGAGAGAGAGGGGAAGGAGAGAGAGAGAGAGAGAGGGGGAAGGAGAGAGAGAGAGAGAGAGGGGGAAGGAGAGAGAGAGAGAGAGAGGGGGAAGGAGAGAGAGAGAGCGAGAGGGGGAAGGAGAGAGAGAGAGCGAGAGGGGGAAGGAGAGAGAGCGAGAGGGGGAAGGAGAGAGAGCGAGAGGGGGAAGGAGAGAGAGCGAGAGGGGGAAGGAGAGCAGCGAGAGGGGGAAGGAGAGACAGCGAGAGGGGGAAGGAGAGAGCGAGAGGGGGAAGGAGAGAGAGAGAGAGAGTAGGGGTAAGGAGAGAGAGGGGTAAGGAGAGAGAGAGAGAGTGGGGGAAGGAGAGAGAGTGGAGAGTGGGGGAAGGAGAGAGAGTGGAGAGAGCGATGGGGAAGGAGGGAGCGAGGGGGAAGGAGAGAGCGAGCGAGAGAAGGGGGAAGGAGAGCGAGCGAGAGAAGGGGGGAAGGAGAGCGAGGGGGAAGGTGAGAGTGAGAGCGAGGGGGGAAGGAGAAATAGAGAGTGAGAGCGAGGGGGAAGGAGAGAGAGAGCGAGGGGGAAGGATAAATAGAGAGTGAGAGCGAGGGGGAAGGAGAGAGTGAGAGCAGGGGGAAGGAGAGAGTGAGAGCGAGGGGGAAGGAGAGAGAGAGAGCGAGGGGGAAGGAGAGAGAGAGAGAGAGCGAGGGGGAAGGAGAGAGAGAGAGAGAGAGCGAGGGGGAAGGAGAGAGAGATCAGGGGGGATGGAGAGGAAGAGCAGGGGGGAAGGAGAGGAAGAGCAGGGGGGAAGGAGAGGAAGAGCAGGGGGGAAGGAGAGAGAGAGCGAGAGGGGGAAGGAGAGAGAGAGCGAGAGGGGGAAGGAGAGAGAGTGCGAGAGGGGGAAGGAGAGAGAGAGCGAGAGGGGGAAGGAGAGAGAGAGCGAGAGGGGGAAGGAGAGAGGAAGAGCAGGGGGGAAGGAGAGGAAGAGCAGGGGGGAAGGAGAGGAAGAGCAGGGGGGAAGGAGAGGAAGAGCAGGGGGGAAGGAGAGAGAGAGCGAGAGGGGGAAGGAGAGAGAGAGCGAGAGGGGGAAGGAGAGAGAGAGAGCGAGAGGGGGAAGGAGAGAGAGAGAGGGGGAAGGAGAGAGAGAGAGGGGGAAGGAGAGAGCGAGAGCGAGAGGGGGAAGGAGAGCGAGAGAGGGGGAAGGAGAGCGAGAGAGGGGGAAGGAGAGCGAGAGAGGGGGAAGGAGAGCGAGAGAGGGGGAAGGAGAGCGAGAGAGTGGGAAGGAGAGGAGAGAGGGGGAAGGAGAGCGAGAGAGGGGGAAGGAGAGCGAGAGAGGGGGAAGGAGAGAGAGAGAGGGGGAAGGAGAGAGAGAGAGGGGGAAGGAGAGAGAGAGTGGGGGAAGGAGAGAGAGAGAGGGGGAAGGAGAGAGAGAGAGGGGGAAGGAGAGAGCGAGAGAGAGAGGGGGAAGGAGAGAGAGAGAGGGGTAAGGAGAGAGAGAGAGAGAGGGGTAAGGAGAGAGAGAGAGAGTGGGGGAAGGAGAGAGAGTGGAGAGTGGGGGAAGGAGAGAGAGTGGAGAGAGCGATGGGGAAGGAGGGAGCGAGGGGGAAGGAGAGAGAGAGAGCGAGAGGGGGAAGGAGAGAGAGCGAGAGGGGGAAGGAGAGAGAGCGAGAGGGGGAAGGAGAGAGAGAGAGAGAGTAGGGGTAAGGAGAGAGAGAGAGAGAGGGGGAAGGAGAGAGAGAGAGAGGGGGAAGGAGAGAGAGAGAGAGGGGGAAGGAGAGAGAGAGAGAGAGGGGGAAGGAGAGAGAGAGAGAGAGGGGGAAGGAGAGAGAGAGAGAGAGAGGGGGAAGGAGAGAGCGAGAGGGGGAAGGAGAGAGAGAGAGCGAGAGGGGGAAGGAGAGAGAGAGAGCGAGAGGGGGAAGGAGAGAGAGCGAGAGGGGGAAGGAGAGAGAGAGAGAGAGTAGGGGTAAGGAGAGAGAGAGAGAGAGGGGTAAGGAGAGAGAGAGAGAGTGGGGGAAGGAGAGAGAGTGGAGAGTGGGGGAAGGAGAGAGAGTGGAGAGAGCGATGGGGAAGGAGGGAGCGAGGGGGAAGGAGAGAGCGAGCGAGAGAAGGGGGAAGGAGAGCGAGCGAGAGAAGGGGGGAAGGAGAGCGAGGGGGAAGGTGAGAGTGAGAGCGAGGGGGGAAGGAGAAATAGAGAGTGAGAGCGAGGGGGAAGGAGAAATAGAGAGTGAGAGCGAGGGGGAAATAGAGAGTGAGAGCGAGGGGGAAGGAGAAATAGAGAGTGAGAGCGAGGGGGAAGGAGAGAGAGAGCGAGGGGGAAGGATAAATAGAGAGTGAGAGCGAGGGGGAAGGAGAGAGAGAGAGCGAGGGGGAAGGAGAGAGAGAGAGCGAGGGGGAAGGAGAGAGAGAGAGAGAGAGCGAGGGGGAAGGAGAGAGAGAGAGAGAGAGCGAGGGGGAAGGAGAGAGAGAGATCAGGGGGGATGGAGAGGAAGAGCAGGGGGGAAGGAGAGGAAGAGCAGGGGGGAAGGAGAGGAAGAGCAGGGGGGAAGGAGAGAGAGAGCGAGAGGGGGAAGGAGAGAGAGAGCGAGAGGGGGAAGGAGAGAGAGAGAGAGAGAGGGGGAAGGAGAGAGAGAGAGAGAGAGGGGGAAGGAGAGAGAGAGAGAGGGGGAAGGAGAGAGAGAGAGAGAGAGAGGGGAAGGAGAGAGAGAGAGAGAGAGGGGGAAGGAGAGAGAGAGGGGGAAGGAGAGAGAGAGAGAGAGAGAGGGGGAAGGAGAGAGAGTGGAGAGAGCGATGGGGAAGGAGGGAGCGAGGGGGAAGGAGAGAGCGAGCGAGAGAAGGGGGAAGGAGAGCGAGCGAGAGAAGGGGGGAAGGAGAGCGAGGGGGAAGGTGAGAGTGAGAGCGAGGGGGGAAGGAGAAATAGAGAGTGAGAGCGAGGGGGAAGGAGAAATAGAGAGTGAGAGCGAGGGGGAAATAGAGAGTGAGAGCGAGGGGGAAGGAGAAATAGAGAGTGAGAGCGAGGGGGAAGGAGAGAGAGAGCGAGGGGGAAGGATAAATAGAGAGTGAGAGCGAGGGGGAAGGAGAGAGAGAGAGCGAGGGGGAAGGAGAGAGAGAGAGCGAGGGGGAAGGAGAGAGAGAGAGAGAGAGCGAGGGGGAAGGAGAGAGAGAGAGAGAGAGGGGGAAGGAGAGAGAGAGAGCGAGAGGGGGAAGGAGAGAGAGAGAGCGAGAGGGGGAAGGAGAGAGAGAGAGCGAGAGGGGGAAGGAGAGAGAGAGAGAGGGGAGAAGGAGAGAGAGAGAGAGGGGGAAAGGAGAGAGAGAGAGAGGGGGAAGGAGAGAGAGAGAGAGAGAGGGGGAAGGAGAGAGAGCGAGAGAGAGGGGGAAGGAGAGAGAGAGAGAGAGAGGGGGAAGGAGAGAGAGAGAGAGAGAGGGGGAAGGAGAGAGAGAGAGAGAGAGGGGGAAGGAGAGAGAGAGAGCGAGAGGGGGAAGGAGAGAGAGAGAGCGAGAGGGGGAAGGAGAGAGAGAGAGAGCGAGAGGGGGAAGGAGAGAGAGAGAGAGCGAGAGGGGGAAGGAGAGAGAGAGAGAGCGAGAGGGGGAAGGAGAGAGAGAGAGCGAGAGGGGGAAGGAGAGAGAGAGAGCGAGAGGGGAAAGGAGAGCGAGAGGGGAAAGGAGAGCGAGAGGGGAAAGGAGAGCGAGAGGGGGAAGGAGAGCGAGAGGGGGAAGGAGAGCGAGAGAGGGGGAAGGAGAGCGAGAGAGGGGGAAGGAGAGCGAGAGAGGGGGAAGGAGAGCGAGAGAGGGGGAAGGAGAGCGAGAGAGGGGGAAGGAGAGCGAGAGAGAGGGGGAAGGAGAGCGAGAGAGGGGGAAGGAGAGCGAGAGAGGGGGAAGGAGAGCGAGAGAGAGGGGGAAGGAGAGCGAGAGAGAGGGGGAAGGAGAGAGAGAGAGAGAGGGGGAAGGAGAGAGAGAGGGGGAAGGAGAGAGAGAGAGAGAGAGGGGGAAGGAGAGAGCGAGAGGGGGAAGGAGAGAGAGAGAGCGAGAGGGGGAAGGAGAGAGAGCGAGAGGGGGAAGGAGAGAGAGCGAGAGGGGGAAGGAGAGAGAGAGAGAGAGTAGGGGTAAGGAGAGAGAGAGAGAGAGGGGGAAGGAGAGAGAGAGAGAGGGGGAAGGAGAGAGAGAGAGAGGGGGAAGGAGAGAGAGAGAGAGGGGGGGAAGGAGAGAGAGAGAGAGAGGGGGAAGGAGAGAGAGAGAGAGAGAGGGGGAAGGAGAGAGCGAGAGGGGGAAGGAGAGAGAGAGAGCGAGAGGGGGAAGGAGAGAGAGCGAGAGGGGGAAGGAGAGAGAGCGAGAGGGGGAAGGAGAGAGAGAGAGAGAGTAGGGGTAAGGAGAGAGAGAGAGAGAGGGGTAAGGAGAGAGAGAGAGAGTGGGGGAAGGAGAGAGAGTGGAGAGTGGGGGAAGGAGAGAGAGTGGAGAGAGCGATGGGGAAGGAGGGAGCGAGGGGGAAGGAGAGAGCGAGCGAGAGAAGGGGGAAGGAGAGCGAGCGAGAGAAGGGGGGAAGGAGAGCGAGGGGGAAGGTGAGAGTGAGAGCGAGGGGGGAAGGAGAAATAGAGAGTGAGAGCGAGGGGGAAGGAGAAATAGAGAGTGAGAGCGAGGGGGAAATAGAGAGTGAGAGCGAGGGGGAAGGAGAAATAGAGAGTGAGAGCGAGGGGGAAGGAGAGAGAGAGCGAGGGGGAAGGATAAATAGAGAGTGAGAGCGAGGGGGAAGGAGAGAGAGAGAGCGAGGGGGAAGGAGAGAGAGAGAGCGAGGGGGAAGGAGAGAGAGAGAGAGAGAGCGAGGGGGAAGGAGAGAGAGAGAGAGAGAGCGAGGGGGAAGGAGAGAGAGAGATCAGGGGGGATGGAGAGGAAGAGCAGGGGGGAAGGAGAGGAAGAGCAGGGGGGAAGGAGAGGAAGAGCAGGGGGGAAGGAGAGAGAGAGCGAGAGGGGGAAGGAGAGAGAGAGCGAGAGGGGGAAGGAGAGAGAGAGAGAGAGAGGGGGAAGGAGAGAGAGAGAGAGAGAGGGGGAAGGAGAGAGAGAGAGAGGGGGAAGGAGAGAGAGAGAGAGAGAGGGGGAAGGAGAGAGAGAGAGAGAGAGGGGGAAGGAGAGAGAGAGGGGGAAGGAGAGAGAGAGAGAGAGAGAGGGGGAAGGAGAGAGAGAGAGCGAGAGGGGGAAGGAGAGAGAGAGAGCGAGAGGGGGAAGGAGAGAGAGAGAGCGAGAGGGGGAAGGAGAGAGAGAGAGAGGGGGAAGGAGAGAGAGAGAGAGGGGGAAGGAGAGAGAGAGAGAGAGAGGGGGAAGGAGAGAGAGAGAGGGGGAAGGAGAGAGAGAGAGAGAGAGAGGGGGAAGGAGAGAGAGCGAGAGAGAGGGGGAAGGACAGAGAGAGAGAGAGAGGGGGAAGGAGAGAGAGAGAGAGAGAGGGGGAAGGAGAGAGAGAGAGAGAGAGGGGGAAGGAGAGAGAGAGAGAGAGAGGGGGAAGGAGAGAGAGAGAGAGAGAGGGGGAAGGAGAGAGAGAGAGCGAGAGGGGGAAGGAGAGAGAGAGAGCGAGAGGGGGAAGGAGAGAGAGAGAGAGCGAGAGGGGGAAGGAGAGAGAGAGAGAGCGAGAGGGGGAAGGAGAGAGAGAGAGCGAGAGGGGGAAGGAGAGAGAGAGAGCGAGAGGGGAAGGAGAGAGAGAGAGCGAGAGGGGAAAGGAGAGCGAGAGGGGAAGGAGAGCGAGAGGGGGAAGGAGAGCGAGAGGGGGAAGGAGAGCGAGAGGGGGAAGGAGAGCGAGAGGGGGAAGGAGAGCGAGAGAGGGGAAGGAGAGCGAGAGAGGGGGAAGGAGAGCGAGAGAGGGGGAAGGAGAGCGAGAGAGGGGGAAGGAGAGCGAGAGAGAGGGGGAAGGAGAGAGAGAGAGAGAGGGGGAAGGAGAGAGAGAGAGAGAGGGGGAAGGAGAGAGAGAGAGAGAGAGGGGGAAGGAGAGAGAGAGAGAGAGAGGGGGAAGGAGAGAGAGAGAGAGGGGGAAGGAGAGAGAGAGAGAGAGGGGAAGGAGAGAGAGAGAGAGAGAGGGGGAAGGAGAGAGCGAGAGGGGGAAGGAGAGAGAGAGAGCGAGAGAGGGGGAAGGAGAGCGAGAGAGGGGGAAGGAGAGCGAGAGAGGGGGAAGGAGAGCGAGAGAGGGGGAAGGAGAGAGAGAGAGAGAGAGGGGGAAGGAGAGAGAGAGAGAGAGAGGGGGAAGGAGAGAGAGAGAGAGAGAGGGGGAAGGAGAGAGAGAGAGAGGGGGAAGGAGAGAGAGAGAGAGAGGGGGAAGGAGAGAGAGAGAGAGAGAGGGGGAAGGAGAGAGCGAGAGGGGGAAGGAGAGAGAGAGAGCGAGAGAGGGGGAAGGAGAGCGAGAGAGGGGGAAGGAGAGCGAGAGAGGGGGAAGGAGAGAGAGAGAGAGAGAGGGGGAAGGAGAGAGAGAGAGAGAGAGGGGGAAGGAGAGAGAGAGAGAGAGAGGGGGAAGGAGAGAGAGAGAGAGGGGGAAGGAGAGAGAGAGAGAGAGGGGGAAGGAGAGAGAGAGAGAGAGGGGGAAGGAGAGAGCGAGAGGGGGAAGGAGAGAGAGAGAGCGAGAGGGGGAAGGAGAGAGAGAGAGCGAGAGGGGGAAGGAGAGAGAGAGAGAGCGAGAGGGGGAAGGAGAGAGAGAGAGAGCGAGAGGGGGAAGGAGAGCGAGAGGGGGAAGGAGAGCGAGAGGGGGAAGGAGAGAGAGAGAGCGAGAGGGGGAAGGAGAGAGAGAGAGCGAGAGGGGAAAGGAGAGCGAGAGGGGAAAGGAGAGCGAGAGGGGAAAGGAGAGCGAGAGGGGGAAGGAGAGCGAGAGGGGGAAGGAGAGCGAGAGGGAGAAGGAGAGCGAGAGAGGGGGAAGGAGAGCGAGAGAGGGGGAAGGAGAGCGAGAGAGGGGGAAGGAGAGCGAGAGAGGGGGAAGGAGAGCGAGAGAGGGGGAAGGAGAGCGAGAGAGGGGGAAGGAGAGCGAGAGAGGGGGAAGGAGAGCGAGAGAGAGGGGGAAGGAGAGCGAGAGAGGGGGAAGGAGAGCGAGAGAGAGAGAGGGGGAAGGAGAGAGAGAGAGAGGGGGAAGGAGAGGAGAGAGAGAGAGAGAGGGGGAAGGAGAGAGAGAGAGAGAGAGGGGGAAGGAGAGAGAGAGGGGGAAGGAGAGAGAGAGAGAGAGAGAGGGGGAAGGAGAGAGAGAGAGCGAGAGGGGGAAGGAGAGAGAGAGAGCGAGAGGGGGAAGGAGAGAGAGAGAGCGAGAGGGGGAAGGAGAGAGAGAGAGCGAGAGGGGGAAGGAGAGAGAGAGAGAGGGGGAAGGAGAGAGAGAGAGAGGGGGAAGGAGAGAGAGAGAGAGAGGGGGAAGGAGAGAGAGAGAGGGGGAAGGAGAGAGAGAGAGAGAGAGAGGGGGAAGGAGAGAGAGCGAGAGAGAGGGGGAAGGAGAGAGAGAGAGAGAGGGGGAAGGAGAGAGAGAGAGAGAGAGGGGGAAGGAGAGAGAGAGAGAGGGGGAAGGAGAGAGAGAGAGAGAGGGGGAAGGAGAGAGAGAGAGCGAGAGGGGGAAGGAGAGAGAGAGAGCGAGAGGGGAAAGGAGAGCGAGAGGGGAAAGGAGAGCGAGAGGGGGAAGGAGAGCGAGAGGGGGAAGGAGAGCGAGAGAGGGGGAAGGAGAGCGAGAGAGGGGGAAGGAGAGCGAGAGAGGGGGAAGGAGAGCGAGAGAGGGGGAAGGAGAGCGAGAGAGAGGGGGAAGGAGAGCGAGAGAGAGGGGGAAGGAGAGCGAGAGAGAGGGGGAAGGAGAGCGAGAGAGAGAGAGGGGGAAGGAGAGCGAGAGAGAGAGAGGGGGAAGGAGAGCGAGAGAGAGAGAGGGGGAAGGAGAGCGAGAGAGAGAGAGGGGGAAGGAGAGCGAGAGAGAGAGAGGGGGAAGGAGAGAGAGAGAGAGAGAGGGGGAAGGAGAGAGAGAGAGAGAGAGGGGGAAGGAGAGAGAGAGAGAGAGAGGGGGAAGGAGAGAGAGAGAGAGAGAGGGGGAAGGAGAGAGAGAGAGCGAGAGGGGGAAGGAGAGAGAGCGAGAGGGGGAAGGAGAGAGAGCGAGAGGGGGAAGGAGAGAGAGCGAGAGGGGGAAGGAGAGAGCGAGAGGGGGAAGGAGAGAGAGAGAGAGAGTAGGGGTAAGGAGAGAGAGGGGTAAGGAGAGAGAGAGAGAGTGGGGGAAGGAGAGAGAGTGGAGAGTGGGGGAAGGAGAGAGAGTGGAGAGAGCGATGGGGAAGGAGGGAGCGAGGGGGAAGGAGAGAGCGAGCGAGAGAAGGGGGAAGGAGAGCGAGCGAGAGAAGGGGGGAAGGAGAGCGAGGGGGAAGGTGAGAGTGAGAGCGAGGGGGGAAGGAGAAATAGAGAGTGAGAGCGAGGGGGAAGGAGAGAGAGAGCGAGGGGGAAGGATAAATAGAGAGTGAGAGCGAGGGGGAAGGAGAGAGTGAGAGCAGGGGGAAGGAGAGAGTGAGAGCGAGGGGGAAGGAGAGAGAGAGAGCGAGGGGGAAGGAGAGAGAGAGAGAGAGCGAGGGGGAAGGAGAGAGAGAGAGAGAGAGCGAGGGGGAAGGAGAGAGAGATCAGGGGGGATGGAGAGGAAGAGCAGGGGGGAAGGAGAGGAAGAGCAGGGGGGAAGGAGAGGAAGAGCAGGGGGGAAGGAGAGAGAGAGCGAGAGGGGGAAGGAGAGAGAGAGCGAGAGGGGGAAGGAGAGAGAGTGCGAGAGGGGGAAGGAGAGAGAGAGCGAGAGGGGGAAGGAGAGAGAGAGCGAGAGGGGGAAGGAGAGAGGAAGAGCAGGGGGGAAGGAGAGGAAGAGCAGGGGGGAAGGAGAGGAAGAGCAGGGGGGAAGGAGAGGAAGAGCAGGGGGGAAGGAGAGAGAGAGCGAGAGGGGGAAGGAGAGAGAGAGAGCGAGAGGGGGAAGGAGAGAGAGAGAGGGGGAAGGAGAGAGAGAGAGGGGGAAGGAGAGAGCGAGAGCGAGAGGGGGAAGGAGAGCGAGAGAGGGGGAAGGAGAGCGAGAGAGGGGGAAGGAGAGCGAGAGAGGGGGAAGGAGAGCGAGAGAGGGGGAAGGAGAGCGAGAGAGTGGGAAGGAGAGAGAGAGAGGGGGAAGGAGAGCGAGAGAGGGGGAAGGAGAGCGAGAGAGGGGGAAGGAGAGAGAGAGAGGGGGAAGGAGAGAGAGAGTGGGGGAAGGAGAGAGAGAGAGGGGGAAGGAGAGAGAGAGAGGGGGAAGGAGAGAGCGAGAGAGAGAGGGGGAAGGAGAGAGAGAGAGGGGTAAGGAGAGAGAGAGAGAGAGAGGGGTAAGGAGAGAGAGAGAGAGTGGGGGAAGGAGAGAGAGTGGAGAGTGGGGGAAGGAGAGAGAGTGGAGAGAGCGATGGGGAAGGAGGGAGCGAGGGGGAAGGAGAGAGTGAGAGCGAGGGGGGAAGGAGAAATAGAGAGTGAGAGCGAGGGGGAAGGAGAGATAGAGCGAGGGGGAAGGAGAAATAGAGAGTGAGAGCGAGGGGGAAGGAGAGAGAGAGAGAGAGAGGGGGAAGGAGAGAGAGAGAGAGAGCGAGGGGGAAGGAGAGAGAGAGAGAGAGCGAGGGGAAGGAGAGAGAGAGAGAGAGCGAGGGGGAAGGAGAGAGAGAGAGAGAGCGAGGGGGAAGGAGAGAGAGAGAGAGAGCGAGGGGGAAGGAGAGAGAGAGAGAGAGCGAGGGGGAAGGAGAGAGAGAGAGAGCGAGGGGGAAGGAGAGAGAGAGAGAGAGCGAGGGGGAAGGAGAGAGAGAGAGAGAGCGAGGGGGAAGGAGAGAGAGAGAGAGAGCGAGGGGAAGGAGAGAGGAGAGAGAGAGAGCGAGGGGAAGGAGAGAGGAGAGAGAGAGAGCGAGGGGGAAGGAGAGAGAGAGCGAGGGGGATGGAGAGAAATAGCAGGGGGGAAGGAGAGAGAGAGCAGGGGGGAAGGAGAGAGAGAGCAGGGGGGAAGGAGAGAGAGAGCAGGGGGGAAGGAGAGAGAGAGAGCGAGAGGGGGAAGGAGAGAGAGAGCAGGGGGGAAGGAGAGAGAGAGAGCGAGAGGGGGAAGGAGAGAGAGAGCGAGAGGGGGAAGGAGAGAGAGAGCGAGAGGGGGAAGGAGAGAGAGAGCGAGAGGGGGAAGGAGAGAGAGAGCGAGAGGGGGAAGGAGAGAGAGGGCGAGAGGGGGAAGGAGAGAGAGAGCGAGAGGGGGAAGGAGAGAGAGAGCGAGAGGGGGAAGGAGAGAGAGAGCGAGAGGGGGAAGGAGAGAGAGAGCGAGAGGGGGAAGGAGAGAGAGAGCGAGAGGGGGAAGGAGAGAGAGAGCGAGAGGGGGAAGGAGAGAGAGAGCGAGAGGGGGAAGGAGAGAGAGAGCGAGAGGGGGAAGGAGAGAGAGAGCGAGAGGGGGAAGGAGAGCGAGAGGGGGAAGGAGAGAGAGAGCGAGAGGGGGAAGGAGAGAGAGAGCGAGGGGAAAGGAGAGAGAGAGAGAGAGAGCGAGGGGAAAGGAGAGAGAGAGCGAGAGCGAGGGGAAAGGAGAGAGAGAGAGCGAGAGCGAGGGGAAAGGAGAGAGAGAGGGGAAAGGAGAGAGAGAGCGAGAGCGAGGGGAAAGGAGAGAGAGAGAGCGAGGGGAAAGGAGAGAGAGAGAGCGAGGGGAAAGGAGAGAGAGAGAGCGAGGGGAAAGGAGAGAGAGAGAGCGAGGGGAAAGGAGAGAGAGAGAGCGAGGGGAAAGGAGAGAGAGAGAGCGAGGGGAAAGGAGAGAGAGAGAGAGCGAGGGGAAAGGAGAGAGCGAGAGCGAGGGGAAAGGAGAAAGAGAGAGCGAGAGCGATGGGAAAGGAGAGAGAGAGAGCGAGAGCGAGGAGAAAGGAGAGAGAGAGAGAGAGCGAGGGGAAAGGAGAGAGAGAGAGAGCGAGGGGAAAGGAGAGAGCGAGAGAGAGCGAGAGAGGGGAAAGGAGAGAGCGAGAGAGAGCGAGAGAGGGGAAAGGAGAGAGAGCGAGAGAGGGGAAAGGAGAGAGCGAGAGAGGGGAAAGGAGAGAGCGAGAGAGGGGAGAGAGAGCGAGAGAGGGGAAAGGAGAGAGCGAGAGAGGGGAAAGGAGAGAGCGAGAGAGGGGAAAGGAGAGAGCGAGAGAGAGCGAGAGAGGGGAAAGGAGAGAGAGCGAGAGAGGGAGGGGAAAGGAGAGAGAGCGAGAGAGGGAGGGGAAAGGAGAGAGAGCGAGAGAGGGAGGGGAAAGGAGAGAGAGCGAGAGAGGGAGGGGAAAGGAGAGAGAGCGAGAGAGGGAGGGGAAAGGAGAGAGAGCGAGAGAGGGAGGGGAAAGGAGAGAGAGAGAGCGAGAGCGTGGGGAAAGGAGAGAGAGAGGGGAAAGGAGAGAGAGAGCGAGAGCGAGGGGAAAGGAGAGAGAGAGAGCGAGGGGAAAGGAGAGAGAGAGAGCGAGGGGAAAGGAGAGAGAGAGAGCGAGGGGAAAGGAGAGAGAGAGAGCGAGGGGAAAGGAGAGAGAGAGAGCGAGGGGAAAGGAGAGAGAGAGAGCGAGGGGAAAGGAGAGAGAGAGCGAGGGGAAAGGAGAGAGAGAGAGCGAGGGGAAAGGAGAGAGAGAGAGAGCGAGGGGAAAGGAGAGAGCGAGAGCGAGGGGAAAGGAGAAAGAGAGAGCGAGAGCGATGGGAAAGGAGAGAGAGAGAGCGAGAGCGAGGAGAAAGGAGAGAGAGAGAGAGAGCGAGGGGAAAGGAGAGAGAGAGAGAGCGAGGGGAAAGGAGAGAGCGAGAGAGAGCGAGAGAGGGGAAAGGAGAGAGCGAGAGAGAGCGAGAGAGGGGAAAGGAGAGAGAGCGAGAGAGGGGAAAGGAGAGAGCGAGAGAGGGGAAAGGAGAGAGCGAGAGAGGGGAAAGGAGAGAGCGAGAGAGGGGAAAGGAGAGAGCGAGAGAGAGCGAGAGAGGGGAAAGGAGAGAGAGCGAGAGAGGGGAAAGGAGAGAGAGCGAGAGAGGGGAAAGGAGAGAGAGCGAGAGAGGGAGGGGAAAGGAGAGAGAGCGAGAGAGGGAGGGGAAAGGAGAGAGAGCGAGAGAGGGAGGGGAAAGGAGAGAGAGCGAGAGAGGGAGGGGAAAGGAGAGAGAGCGAGAGAGGGAGGGGAAAGGAGAGAGAGTGAGAGAGGGAGGGGAAAGGAGAGAGAGCGAGAGAGGGAGGGGAAAGGAGAGAGAGCGAGAGAGGGAGGGGAAAGGAGAGAGAGCGAGAGAGGGAGGGGAAAGGAGAGAGAGCGAGAGAGGGAGGGGAAAGGAGAGAGAGCGAGAGAGGGGAAAGGAGAGAGAGCGAGAGAGGGGAAAGGAGAGAGGGGAAAGGAGAGAGAGCGAGAGAGGGAGGGGAAAGGAGAGAGAGCGAGAGAGGGAGGGGAAAGGAGAGAGAGCGAGAGAGGGAGGGGAAAGGAGAGAGAGCGAGAGAGGGGAAAGGAGAGAGAGCGAGAGAGGGGAAAGGAGAGAGAGCGAGAGAGGGGGGTGGAAGGAGAGAGAGGGGGAGGGAGAGGGTGGAAGGAGAGAGAGAGGGGGAGAGAGGAGAGAGAGAGAGGGTGGAAGGAGAAAGAGAGAGATGGTGGAAGAAGAGAGAGAGGGGGGGAAGAAGAGAGAAGGTGAGAGAGAAGGTGGGTGGGGAGGGGAGAGAGAGAGGGGGGTGGGGAGGGGAGAGAAAGAGAGAGGGGGGTGGGGAGGGGAGAGAAAGAGAGAGGGGGGTGGGGAGGGGAGAGAGAGAGAGAGGGGGGTGGGGAGGGGAGAGAGAGAGGGGGGTGGGGAGGAGAGAGAGGGAGGGGAAAGGAGAGAGAGCGAGAGAGGGAGGGGAAAGGAGAGAGAGCGAGAGAGGGAGGGGAAAGGAGAGAGAGCGAGAGAGGGAGGGGAAAGGAGAGAGAGCGAGAGAGGGAGGGGAAAGGAGAGAGAGCGAGAGAGTGGAAAGGAGAGAGAGCGAGAGAGGGGAAAGGAGAGAGGGGAAAGGAGAGAGAGCGAGAGAGGGAGGGGAAAGGAGAGAGAGCGAGAGAGGGAGGGGAACGGAGAGAGAGCGAGAGAGGGGAAAGGAGAGAGAGCGAGAGAGGGGGGTGGAAGGAGAGAGAGGGGGAGGGAGAGGGTGGAAGGAGAGAGAGAGGGGGAGAGAGGAGAGAGAGAGAGAGGGTGGAAGGAGAAAGAGAGAGATGGTGGAAGAAGAGAGAGAGGGGGGGGGAAGAAGAGAGAAGGTGAGAGAGAAGGTGGGTGGGGAGGGGGAGAGAGGGGGGTGGGGAGGGGGAGAGAGAGAGAGGGGGGTGGGGAGGGGAGAGAGAGAGAGAGGGGGGTGGGGAGGGGAGAGAGAGAGAGAGGGGGGTGGGGAGGGGAGAGAGAGAGGGGGGTGGGGAGGAGAGAGAGAGAGGGTGGAAGAGAGAGAGGGGGAGGAGAGAGAGGGGGAGAGAGAAGGTGGTGGGGAGGAGAGAGAGAGGGGGGGTGGTGGGGAGGAGAGAGAGAGGGGTGGTGGGGAGGAGAGAGAGAGGGGGTGGGGAGGAGAGAGAGAGAGGGAGGGAGAGGGGAAAGGAGAGAGAGACAGAGAGAGGGAAGGAGGGACAGAGAGAGGGAAGGAGAGACAGAGGGAAGGGGGGAGAGAAGGTTCTGGCAGGTTTTTCCTCATTGGCGCTTCCAATTCTCTGGAATGATTGACAGACTCAAATAACCCGCTGGCTGGATTCATGGATCACGTCCCAAAGGAGGGAAAAGGTGAAATAAGATTTTCCTTTTGGGAGGAAGTGGGAGTTACTGTAGAGAGAGGGAAAAACCAACCCTTTAGAGGCATGACTTTGGTGGCTTGAGTAAACCATCTCTTGTTTTATTTATATATATATTTTTAATATATTGATTTATATCTGTTTTATGTATTGATGTATGGCCCTGGCAGCAGCCAACCTGCCTTGAGGTATAGCAGGCTGCTTTTGGAGTGTTAACACACTATTGAATTTACTATGCAGCCTAGATACAATGGCTGCAGCTTCCTCAGTTTCTCAGCTCTGTACCAGGTTATGCATCTATGAATTTGCTGGGGATGTGGTTGGACTTGGAGGGTTATGGTATTCTAGTATACTCCACCAATAAAAACATAAAAAACATGACGTGTGCCAGATTACTCTGAGGGGGCCGCGAGACGTTACCGTCCTTCACCCCTTACACACGCACACGCTCACACACACACCGGCCCTATGCCCTATAATGACATTAACTGGTATTGGTGGAGCTGGGGGGGCGAGGGGTGTGTACAGGATTATTGGGGCTACGGTTGGGGATGACAGAGCGAGTTAGAGGAGAGAAAATGAGTGACGCAAGGCAAGAGGGGAGAGTTTACCACCTTGATTTCCCCAGTTGCAAGGCGTATAAATCCTAGGCTGTATGACTGTATATCAGGCTGTATATCAGATGTACTGTATAACCTACTGCGCTCGATCTGCTGCTGAGTGCCCAAGGGCCCAGAGAGCAAATCAAATTGGTAATCTGGTTTACTGTTATGAAATGCCACATATCTCAGAGAGGTGAGAGAGAGATTGTGTTAGGGTGTCTGTTTGACAATGAGATTACATCCATGGGTGTGTTCCTCTCCTGGACAGGCCTAGTTTAGCATGTCAGAATGTAACGCTGCCGTGTACGGGAGAGACTAGCGAGGGAGAGACTGGGGAGGGCGAGAGAGCCTACGGCGGGGAGGAGCCTATATGCTTACGTACTTACTCACGTAGCCGACGTAAGCTCGTCATTTAAGCGCGTTAACCCTGGCAAGGCTGCCGGCCCAGACGGCATCCCAAGCCGTGTCGTCGGAACACGCGCAGACCAGCTGGCCGGTGTGTTTACGGACATATTATTCCCACATGCTTCAAGATGTCCACCATTGTTCCCGTACTCAAGAAAGCGAAGGGAACTGAACTAAATGACTCTCGCCCCGTAGCACCCACTTCTGTCATCACGAAGTGCTTTGAGAGGCTACTGTAGTTAAGGACCATATCTCTTCCACCGACACCGTAGACCCACTACAAATCACATGCCGCCCAAACAGATCTACGGACGACGCAATTGCCGTTGCACTGCACACCGCCCTGTCCCACCTGGACTAGAGAAACACCTATGTAAGATTGCTGTTCATCGACTACAGCTCAGCTTTCCACACTATAGTACCTACGTTATACGCCACTATGTGTGGACAGTATATGCATTGAAAAGGTGTGTACGTCAGTAGTTGTATAGGATGAGCCATGGCTAGAATACAGTCTATACATATGACGCGGGTAAAACAGAATGTCAACATTATTAAAGTGACCAGTGTTCAATGACTATGTAGTGTACAAAACATTAGGAACATTTGATCTTTCCATGACGTAGACCGACGCGGTGAATCCAGGTGAAAGCTATGATCCCTTATTGATGTAACTTGTTAGATCCACTTCAATCAGTGTAGATGAAGGCGAGGAGACAGGTTAAAGAAGGATTGTTAAGTCTTGAGACACCTGAAACATGATAGTGTGTGTGTGTGTGTGTGCCATTCAGAGGGTGAATGGGCAAGACAAAATATGTAAGTGCCTTTTGAACGGGGTGTGGTAGTAGGTGCCAGGCGCACCGGTTTGTCAAGAACTGCAACGCTGCTGGGGTTTTTCACGCTCAAGTTTCCCGTGTGTATCAAGAATAGTCCCCCACCCAAAGGACATCCAGCCAACTTGACATAACTGTGGGAAGCGCTGGAGTCGACATGAGCCAGCATCCCCGTGGAACGCTTTCGACACCTTGTAGAGTCCATACCCCGACGGATTGAGGCTGTTCTCAATATTAGGAAGGTGTTCCTAATGTTTGGTATACTCTGTGTGTGTATATAGTGAGTTTACACAACCCTAAACACTGAGGTGCGTGGAAAGCCCAGGATGTCGTTTCTGAGATACTGGATCCGGGCATGCCTGGCACCGATGGTCGTACTATGCTCGCTTAGGTCACTCGTTTTGCCCAGTCTAATGCTTTATATAGCAAGCCACGGCCAGGTTACTCACTGTCTGTAGTAGCAATTCATTTTCGTGAACGTTGTGGTGTACCTAATAAACTGGCCACACACACACACACACACACACACACACACACACACACACACACACACATATATTTATATATTTATTACCTTTTTGGATTGTGTGTATTGTTTTGTATTGCTAGGTATTACTACACGGTTGGCGCTGGAAACACAAGCATTTCACTGTACCTGCGATAACATCTTCAAATCTGTGTACACGACCAATAAACTTTGATTTGATTTGATGCGAGCCTACGGCTGGGGATGACAGACACACAGAGAGAGTTAGAGGAGAGAAAATGAGAGATGCAAGGCAAGAGGGGAGAGTTTACCACCTTGATTTCCCCAGTTGCAAGGCGTATAAATCCTAGGCTGTATGACTGTATATCAGGCTGTATATCAGATGTACTGTATAACCTACTGCGCTCGATCTGCTGCTGAGTGCCCAAGGGCCCAGAGAGCAAATCAAATTGGTAATCTGGTTTACTGTTATGAAATGCCACATATCTCAGAGAGGTGAGAGAGAGATTGTGTTAGGGTGTCTGTTTGACAATGAGATTACATCCATGGGTGTGTTCCTCTCCTGGACAGGCCTAGTTTAGCATGTCAGAATGTAACGCTGCAGTCTAAGACAGACTGCGACGGAGAGGGAGACGGAAAGGGAGACGGAGGGAGACGGAAAGAGAGACGGACACCCGGCAATATGATTCAGGATCAGACATGGGATCCGCCATAACGAGTAGGTTTCCCCTAAACACGCGAGCCGCACACATGCGTGTACACAGTACACCCGCACTCTATGAAAGCCCCCACTGGCAATCAGTCATCTAGCAGAAACCGTTTCCACCCGTGCCTCCCCCTCTTCCACACCCCATCTCTTTACCATTTACCTTCCTGCTGCTAGATTACCACTGTGGTATTTGACGGGCTTGACCTAGACAAGGTGTTTGTGTGTGGAGGTAAACAGGTGCAAAATGACCTCTTATTTCCAGGTGTAATTTCCCCCTGATGGGGACATCAGATAGATAGAGCCCATGAGGTGTGTGTGTGTGTGTGTGTGCGTGTGTGTGCGTGTGTGTGTGTGTGTGTGTGTGTGTGTGTGTGTGTGTGTGTGTGTGTGTGTGTGTGTGTGCTCGTGCGTGATGAAATGAGGTGTCATCAAAAATACAGGACACAAGGGGAGGTAAAATACCCTGGCAGTTTATCCCCCCCCCCTCTAACGCCTTCTCTTAAACCATTGTGCCTCAACACTCGACCAATGACTGTCTGACTGGGACAATGGGGGGTCCTTCTTTGCTACTCTTAATTTCCTGAGAATTGTAGAACATTTCGTGTGATGACCCGATCCAGGTCAACACTGGCGGCCATGTTGTTCTCACCGTGCCAGTAATGTTACACAGAGAGGGAGAAAGATAACGAGTCAAACAGAAGATGATGAAATAAACGGATAGCAGTCAAAGTAGAGACGGTGTGTTTAACATATCAAAACATTACCTCAGCCCAAACCGTCTCCTCCTGTCGAGAATAGTAGAGAGTTGTCTGTAAAACTATAATGCTACTCGCGCTAGAAACTTGTTACGTTAGTATGTCTTAGCGTTAACCCTGCCTGTGTTCGTTTTAAAGTTGGATTAGTCGTAGGTACAGGATACAGATGGTATACGCCGTCCAATGAAATGCTTACCTGCAGTTTTCTTTCTCGGACAATACAACAACGATACGAAATCATAAAAGATAAGAACACAACGGTAAAGTAAGTAGCTCAGTGGAATAGAATAGACAATGAATTATAATACATGAAGGCACGGTTTGTAGTCCAATATTTACACGCGTTTTGTGGGATTGGGGGGCAAGTGTTTAAATTGTGCAGTATTTAGCAGTAATAATAAGACTGGTAGCAGCAGTTGTGAGGGGTGTTTAGCATGAATATACAGGTAACTACCAAAATAAAGGAAACGCCAACATAAAGTGTCTTAACAGGGCGTTGGGCCACAACGAGCCATAACAGCTCTAATGCACCTTGGCATAGATTCTACAAGTATCTAGAACTCTGTTGGAGGGATTGCGACACCATTCTTTCTCGCTAAATTCCATAATGATGTTGTTTCGTTGACGGTGACGTAAAAACGTTGTCTCAAGGCGCCGCTCCAGAATCTCCCGTGAGTTTCACTTGGGTTGAGATCTGGGGACTGAGAAGGCCATGGCATATGGTTTTCATCAAGCCATTCAGTGACCCACTCGTGCCCTGTGGATGGGGGCATTGTCATCCTATGGGGGCATAGCCGTGGTAGCAAAAATAATGTCCAAAATAATGGCTTTCCAGCATTTTTACAAATGACCCTAAGCATGATGGGATGTTAATTGCTTATTGAATTGTGTGTATAAGGTAGTGTGTACACGTATTACTATGGAATTATTAACGGGGCACCAGTCCAGTTATTGGACAAAATAGTATTCTAAGAAGCCCTGACTTATGAGTTATTTTAGTAATACCTCTACAAGACTACAATTACAATAATCGTAAAACATTGAGTAATCTGAAGGTGGGAATTCTTTGAGAATCAATGGGAGTGCTTTACCAGAATAGCAAGACAAACACAATTGATTTATGCCATCAACAATTAATAACGCCAATCAACAATATTTACAAACAACGGGAATGATTAGGAAATGGAATGGAATATAAAAAGTGAAGACCTGGAGATCCTGAACATGAAATGATCTAATACTCCGACTGCGATCAAAGTTGGTTGTGGCTGCTTGATTGTTTAGGCCGTATGGAGGAGAACCAATCGTTTGATGCCTTCCACAAGGTTGGCCGGTCTTACGATGCGTTCTTTCCTGACGTGCATCCTAGCCTCGCTCGTTCATATCACCTCCCCTTTCCCTGTATTCTTTGGACCAACATTTCTGGTAGTATTATGTCTCATCTTATGGAAATGTCTAGAGGGACTTGAGGGTTGGCCTGAAGAAGTCGGGTGATGACGCTGGAACGAGGCCCGGGATGTTGCCGTATTTTGTTGGTCTTTTTAGTTTGAGGAAGCCGTGTAGAGTTATTGGGTAGCTCGGGTTCCAATAGGTTTTAACCTCATTCGCGTTCTGTTAGGTCGTCCCATCGTATTTGTACTTTTCTGCGGATTTCGGTAATGGGTATGAAATGCTGAGCTTTAAGCCTACTAAACATTCTGAGTAATGGGAAAAGATTTTGGTTGAACAACTCTTCCTTCTCTTGTCATGCAGAGCCGAGTACTCAGAAGTTCGGGCTCGGCATAGCAAGTCAAAATACGGAGCAACATCAGGGACTTGTCTGTTTAATAAAACCATGAACTGTCCTACCAGTGGTGGTTCTGTGAAGGTATCCTTTCTCATCGTCTGAGATTTGTGGCAGTAAATGCAGAGAATGGTTGAGATCTTTCAAGTATGACTTCATGTTTGAGCCTGCAGGATGTGACCGATCAAAAATGTTCGATGGTTGAGTGTGTGGAGTTTTGCCTGGGATGTTTCAGTACGCCTAGGTGTCAATCACAGGAGGTTGGTGGCACCTTAATTGGGGAGAACAGGCTGGTGGTAATGACTGGAGCAGAGTCAGTGGAATGGTATCAAATACATCAAACACATGGTTTCCAGATGCCATTCCATTTTCTCCGTTCCGGCCATTATTATGAGCATCCTTCACTGGTGTCAATTTGGTCTCCTATTGTCTCCGCCTGTGCTTTTGCTTTCTCAGCCAGGTGGGGGAGGTTACCGGAAGTGACAGTATGCTCATTTTCTGGAGCTGGGCAAAGGGTTTGGGGCTGGGAGGGTGCCCCTCCCCCGTTCCATTATCTCTAAGTGTGTCTCTATCCTGGCGGGGGAAGTTAGTCATTGACTTATTTTTTTGTTACATTTGATTTGCTTTAAAAATACATTTATAAAGCCCTTCTTACATCAGCTGATGTCTCAAAGTGCTGTACAGAAACCCAGCCCAAAACAGCAAGCAATGCAGTTGTAGAAGCGTGGTGGCTAGAAAAAACTCCCTAGAAAGGCCAGAACCTAGGAAGAAACCTAGAGAGGAACCAGGCTATGAGGGATGGACAGTCCTCTTCTGGCTGTGCCGGGTGGAGATTATAACAGAACATGGCCAAGATATTCAAATGTTCATAGATGACCCCCTTTTTATCTTAAATTTCGTGATAGCCTATTGCGATCCAATTACGATCTTGTCCCAACAGGCTCAGGAGAGGCAAAAGTCAAGTCATGCGTCCTCCGAAACATGTCCCGCCAAACCGCGCTTCTTAACACCCGCCCTCTTAACCCGGAAGCCAGCCGCACCAATGTGTCGAAGGAAACACTGTTCAACTGACGACCGAAGTCACCCTGCAGGTGCCCGGCCTGCCACAAGGAGTCGCTAGAGCGCAATGAGCCAAGTAGAGCCCCCCCAGCCAAAACCTCCCCTAACCCGGACGACGCTGGGCCAATTGTGCACCGCCCTCTAGGACTCCCGGTCACGGCTGGTTGTGACACAGTCTGGGATCGAACCCGGGTCTGTAGTGCGATGAAGTGCCTTAGAACGCTGCGCCACTCGGGAGGTGGGGCGTTGCCTTTTTTTTTTTTAAGAAACATTCCCTTGTAACTTGGTCAACCCGAAGGATTCTGCTCACAGTCTTTGCTTGGCCCTGATTTGAGTTATTTCAACTTTTCTAGCTGATTTAGAGTCTTGGGACTTGTAGGTTAACAATCTTAGTTTTGATTTGTTCCATTTCTGAACGCATGACTTGGGACTGTTCTTATGTGTAATTTTGTAATTGGCAAGTGTTGAACATAGCTGCTAGGTCAGTTAATTTAATTTCACAGGCATAGCCTTATCGCCTTGTGAGTTTAACAATAGCTTGGATTTATGTTCCATTTGGGACCCCTGTAGCGTGAGAGAAGATAAGATCTCTGTGGTGTTATCCGGGGCCACATGGTGGGATACATTGCTGGTAGTCTCAGTCAGACTGAGACTACAGTTTAATTTCATTAGAAATTTGGCGGTTTAACATCGAAGCGCCTAATGCAATCATTAGCACGATGTTTATACCACCAGGGCCGATCAAGGCTCTGGTGGTATTAACAAACAGTTGTTTGTTAGCGATTGTGATCAATGTCGGGTCAGATAATTCTGATGATCTTATATGCTCAAAGTGCTGTTAAATAATAAGTCTATTTGAGCGTGATATCCTAATCAACGTAACTCTACTCTATTTCCAATACTATACTTTATCAAATAACAATGTTAGATTGTATCCAGTAATTGTGTTGACATTTTGCGAAGACTTTTGAGAACTGTGGCACTTTTGTCACACTTTTAGTGGTGACCGTTTCAGAACATTTTGCAAAGTAGCTCTAAGATTCTCCTCACACCTGGTGTCATAATGTAAGATAGTGTGTACACTTATTAAATGGGCACCAGTTATTGGACAAAATGGTCTTCTAAGACCTGACTTATGAGTTATTTTAGTAACACCTCTATAAGACTACAGTTACAATAATAGTAAATACATTGATTCATAAGGTATGAAATCTTTGAACATCAATTGGAGTTCTTTACCAGAATAACAAGACAAACCCAATTGGTTATACCACGTTTTATGACACTCATCAGTTGCAGAGGCTGTCCTATAATTGTCTTCTCTTTCTTTCCTTGAAGAAGGTTAGCTTACGCGTATCGTTCAGGCTACGCTAGCTCTTTTAAGTCTTCCGTCTTCTGAACCTGTTTAGTGCAGGGGCACTTCCGTCCCTATTTCTGTACTGGATTACAAGTACTATTCCCTAAAATGTACTTTTCCCCTAATTTATCAGTTATCAGTTCTGGCCGTTTAAAGGAAAAGGTCCTGGGCCTGTGGTCGACCTGCTGGAGATGGAGGTTTTTGGTATCACCCCCAGCTGTCTATAGCCATTTTTACGACCCATTGTCTTGGAAGAAGATCAGGTGTTTTGGGGTGAGAACCTAAAAATTGGTTAAGATCAATTCAACATAAGGTTCAGCATTGTTCAACATATGACATTCAAACGACACATCGCTACATGTGGGAGCATTTGCTTTCAATATCATTTCTATCCCCCATATACTCACGTGTTTCCATTATTTTGGCAGTTACCTGTATATGTGTGCGCGAGTGTGTTAAGGTGCAGAGAGTCAGTCCAGGTGATCAGTCAGGTGTTCAGCAGTCTTATGGCTTGTAGTTAGAAACTGTCTCTTAGCCTGTGGGTATCCGTAAGGGAGGGAACAGCTCGTTGCTGGGGTGTCTGGGGGTCCTTTGATGCTTCGGGCCTTCCTCAGGCACTGTTTTGCGTTGTTTTCCTGAAGGGGTGGGAGCACAGTCCCAGTGATGTACTAGGCTGTCTTCAACACCCGCTGGAGGGCCTTGCGGTCGAGCAATTCCTTTACCAGGCTGTGATGCAACAGGTCAGGATGCTCTCGATGTTTGCGGTAGTATTTGGAGTGGACCCGGGGTTTGGCATGCCTGTTTTCTTCAGCCGCCTTAGTAAATAGGGACGCTGTTGCTCCCTCTTGACAAGGGTGGGGGGTGTTGTTGGTCCATGTCAAGTCCTCGGTGATGTGGACGGTCAGGAACTGCTGACTCTCAGTCCCTTTGATGTGGATCGGGGCATGTTCCCTCCTCTGCTTCCTGAAGTCAACAATCAACCTCCTTTGTTGAAATTGAGGGAAAGGTTTTTGTCCTGGCACCACAACGCTAGTTGACTTAACCAACAACAGCCTGTAGAGTGGAGTTATCAGGCCTACAACCTTGGTGTCGTCAGCAAACTTGCTGATGGAGTCGGTGTCGTGCAAAGTCACGCAGCCGTGGGTGAACTGTGTTAAGAGTCAGTGTGGAGGTGTTGTTGGATTGGGTGTTTGCCTTTGTCGTCCGTGAGAGTCTGTAGTCCGTGCCAAATGCGTGTCCGAGTTGTCGAACATCAATTCAAGTTTGAATCTGTATTGTCTTTTTGCGTCCCTAATGGATTTGCGGCGCTGGTACCTGCTTGCCTTGTACGCGCCACGCTCCACCTAGTCATCAGGGTTCGTTCTGCTGACATTGAATGCAGTACGGGCTCTCAGCATGACACAGGTTTCTCAGATCATCCAGGGTATTTGTTCGGAGAATGTCTTGGATTTTTATTGTGGCTACAACATCAACACATTTCCTAATGAAGCCTCTTACTGGCCATGTATATTCCTCGATGTTGTTGGATGAGACCTGGGTGGATGATGAATCTTTGAACATATTCCGATCAGTCATCTCGAAACAGTCCTGCAGCGTTGAGTCTGCCTCCTCTGTCCAGTCCAGCGCCTCACTATTCTCTCTTAAACAGTACAGTTATGAAACGGTGTGTCTGTCTGTGTCAGGGCTGCTAAACTATTCAGTTATTTCACTCTGCCTGAAGTGCCTGCACAGTTAATGTATTTATGTTGGCCTTTTGAGTTTTCCTGGAGTTGATTCGGGTCCCCGTGTGTGGAGTTGTGTCTGTGGGGTGTGTGTGTGTGTGTGTTTTTGAGAGAGAGAATGCGTGGTTGGATGTGTAAGTGAGGTGTCGATTTTGGGTGAGAGCAAGCGCACCCAAACTAGTCAGCTCGCCTCTTGTCCACTTTGAAAGCAGACACGTGGACTTACTTAGTCATTTTCTGGGGGTTGTTCATTTGGCGTATAGTTGTGTTTTCCACGTCCCAAAGCCTCCCTCTCTCCCTTTCAATCTTTCACTCTCACACCCTTCCCGACAGCTTCATTTAAACAACAAAATCAATATTGGCTCACCCTCCTCTTTTTTTCTCCATTTTTCCTCCCTCCTTTCTCCTGGCCAACATTCTCAGCATATCTTCATCACTTATGAGAATCACAAATCACCCTCCAAATTGGCTGTTATACATTTTTGTCGCCTCTCATATAAATCAAACAAGATGAGGGATGGCCTGGGGGCCCCTCTGACTTTTCCTCTACTTTTTCAATAAAATAGTGAATATCTGAGAGTCATTCTCCCAGAAAAGCGTTACTCTGAGGGTGCATAGGCATGTGTCGGCCTGTTGTGTCTGTAGGAATGGATAATTATGGGACGATAAGGGCAGTCGACTGCCAATATGCAAAGTCTTGGGAATGTTGTGAACGGAAGTAAAATACAACACTGGTCCCGTGTGGCTCAGTTGGTTGATCATGGCGCTAGCAACGCCTTGTATCGTGAGTTCGATTCCTGCTGGGGCCACTCACTGTTGTAAATCGCTTTGGATAAAATTGTCTACTAAATGCCGTTTTTTATTATTATTATTATTATTATTATTATTATAATACAACTGTGTCTCACCTCACCTGATATCAGAGTCTTTCTCAACTCCAGTATTTTGGGGTTTTGTGTGGTCTCTCGGTTCAGTTTCCAGGTGTTTGTTAAATGTCACCTAAATGTCAGCGGGGACCTGAGCTTGGGACAGGGATTTATCCCTGCCCACCTGGTCACGTGACGTTTTAGCTCAAGTCCAAAAGGACATCACATCCCCTCCTTTCCATTTCCTAGTCTTACAGATAGATCGTAGACCTGGAGCTCAACTGTACCATTGAAAAGCGACTTTTCTCTTTCTCATCCCTCTATAGGTGTCCAAGGAAAAGTGCAAAAGTCCATCCAGGCCCTTCCTTAGCTCGTAGACCTTAAAACCTTGACTATCACCTTCTGACTACTTTAGTCAGAAACTCCACACACACTCGGTCTGCACCTTGTCTGACAGCACATTAGTTAAACAAGCCTTTGCCTTGTACTCACACGATTTATAAATCATGAGTTGCTTTTCCCGTTTACCGAAGAATGGTTTATTGTTGTGTGTATGGGCTGTCGCAGGATATTAGGCAACTGTTTACCAGAGTCAACACAAAAGCGGGTTTTATTCCGCTTCCCTGGTGTCACACGTGAGAAACAAGAGGTGCTCGGAAAGCCGCCGCGGTGTGATGCGAGGAGGTTGAACACGGCGGCTTGACGTGTGCGCACACCAACACGCGCGGCGAGGTGATTATTTGTGGCAGGTTTGATGTAGAAGCGCGGTGGGATGAACACGCCGGTGTGGTTATTAATGTTGAGTAATGGCGGCGTCAGACACGGCTGTGTTGATCAGTAGCGTCTGGAGAAAACCCTCGCTGAGAGAGTCTGAGAGCAGGCGGATATACCGCTGACACAGTATCAGGATGGAACAGCCCCTTCAGGTGCACGTTGTTCTTAGCCACAGATCTGGGATCAGCTTAACCTCCACAAATCCTCTGGTCCTTTATGTCCTAGTGCAGTCTATCATGTGTAAATAAGACTTAATGTATTCCCTCAAACTCACCTTGTGGCTTTAGTAGTTTCCCCCCCATCTGGAACCAATGCATTTGAGTCACATGGGAAAGGACACGTTTCTCTCTTTCTAAACCTCTCCTTCAACCCTTTTCTCTCTCTCCCCTCCTCACTGTTGTTATGGGTCGTTTAGGAGATGTGTTGTGTTCAAAGAGCTTCTGTTAATTGAGTACGGGTCAAGTGTCTGCAGTAATAGGATACTTTAGTGCTGTGTGTGTTCTTAGCCATAGGGGCTCCATGTCCGACTCCCCTCAGGGGCTCTCTCCATTATTCCACCCCAGAGGGAAGCACTTAAACTGGGCTTGCGTTTGTTCAGTCTCCAGCTGGATCTGTGGGTCATGTGTAAAAGCTATTGGAGTCGCGCTGAATCAGGCCATCTACTCAGAAAATAGGTAATGTAATCACACAGAACGCTGCTTAAGAAGTGCTCCGCTGGCCAGGAACCAAAAGAGCAGGGAGCCTCGTTGCACTCAGGGAGAGATGGGGGTCGCACACCGGACCGCCTGGGCAGGGATACAGGCTCTGATGCTTCCTGTGTCCAGACGCCCGTCCTTCAACACCTCCTGCTCTGCCCAAATACTCTCAGACAGGTTGGAGGGAATGTACTTTCACAGCGATGCTGGCTGTAATAAGGGACTACAGTATCGGGGCCAAATCCTAACGTGAGACCTGTACGTGGAAGAAAATCTCCCAAAAGCTATAAAGGAAAGATGCTCAGCCAGAAAAGCCGTGCAGTGGTTAAAAAAAACGGTCTGTGGCTGATCCAGGCCGTACAGGTGTGACCATGCAGATGCGAAAACCGTTTGATGTGCAGGGCCAGGGATGAATGGTTTAGTTGTATAGGATGTGGTCAAATGGTACGCTGCACAGATGTGTGGAAGTCAAAAACAGGTTGGACTTGCGGTGCTGTGCAGGGGTAAGTGCGGATGTACACGCGCCCGCGCCCGCGCACAAATGAGACAAGGGAAGCGGGGAGAAGCCACCGTGCTGGGTTTAATGAACCTCGGTTAAATGAATTGAGCTCTTTCTATTGAGTTCACCTCTCCCTGGTGGCAGAGCAGCACTTCAGCCGTTGTGTCTTGGAGTCCCTCTCTGTATACGTACCTGTTTGTCTAACACTAGCCTAATAAGTGGATTCTATTGAGGAGTGTAATTGCGTATTAAAAATGCTCTTCTATTAAGGGGGCTTGAGAGTGCACATTTTTATGTAAATGCCTCGAATTGGGCACAGATTAAGGAAATTACCCAGGCTTCCCGTCATCAGGGGAGAGAGGGATGTCTCTTCTCTAACTAAAGGAGAAGAAAAAGAGGGTATTGTAGCCTATTAGGTATCATCGAAAGGCTGGAGGGTGTGTCTGTCTAGGGTGTGAATTAGAAAAAGCTTAAATGTTCCTTGGACAATTTTAGCATATTTAATTTGAAGACTTTCACAGTCACTGCTGTTGTGCAGCGGTGTAAGTGGATGCTCTTGTCTTTCTGCTTTGTTAAACCATACTATAAGTAGGAGAGCTGTGTGTGTGTGTTTGTGTGTGTTTGTGTTACATCCGGTCACCTGTTACAGACCACTGAGCCAAAACGCCCTTTGTACACCCCAGCCCACACTCAGTGCTCTCAGTTCACACCGAGACATGTGTCCTGGGGTGGTGTTTGTGTGGGTTGGTTGGTTAGTGTGTTTCGGCTCTGGTCTTATAGTAGGTTTGGAGGATGCGGTGTTGACCAGTGCTCAAAGTCCACTGGGGAAAAACCCTATGTCCTAGACGGCTCAGCTTTGAATGGGTGCCAAAACACATCCCGGTTCAAATGCCTGACCCCCCCCCCCTCCACCCTAACATACCCAGGCCAGACCATACTGTATGGTGTGCTTGATCGGCCCAAACTCCTGTACCTAAAAATGTTCAGCTGGAACGGATTGATGCAGAAACACTCTCAAGACACCCCCTGAAACTTTCTGGAAACTTTTCCCGCTGGAAACCCCCAACTGTCAACTCTTTTTTTTTTTAAAGAGTTTTCCTTTTTCGTCTGAAGCTAGGAATTCCCCGACTTCGAATGAGAAGACGAGGGGTAAATGGAGTTTAAAAACACTGGTTGTTTTTCCGGTGTATGTGTTCCTCTCGGTTTAACTCGGTGAGAAACCATGTTGATGTTACCATAACAAAGGCTCTATTTTCCCTCAGTTAGGGCGTTTGTAATGCCTGAGGTTTCTTTTCATAGCTGTGAGGTGAATGTGCTTTCCAGGCGAAACGCTATGTTTAGCTGTAGCCTTCCCAACTCCACTGGCTAGTTCTGAGTCCCTAAGTTAACTGTTGTGGTTCCAATGACTCAAGTTGGAGCATTGCTGCTTGCAACACCAGGGTTTGGGCTTCGATTCCTGCATGCCAAGCCTTGGTCCCATAGCTGTGAAACACCCCGGTAATCAACAGCCTCTCACACCCAGTCTATTCTACACATGCTCCCAGCCCTCTCAGAGTGGTAATAGCTATTTGCTGTGGCTTATACATCTCACCCCCTTACCTCCCTCCGTCGATCCCCAACCTCCCTCCCTCCCTCACCCCTTACCTCCCTCATTCCCTCTCTCCCTCGTTTAGAGCGATCACTATTTAAACTCCCCTCTGCTCCCCGGTCTTATCAGATCCGTCAGAAGTGAAAGACTATTAAAGAAGGTCCCCAGAGCTTAGTGGTGTGTGTGTGTAGGGGTGTGTGTGTAGGGGTGTGTGTGTGTGTAGGGGTGTGTGTGTGTGTGTGTGTAGGGGTGTGTATGTGTGTGCGCGTAGGGGTGTGTATGTGTGTGTGTGTAGGGGTGTGTGTATGTGTGTAGGTTCTCCTTTCCCATCCTGTGAATCACCAATGAGAGCGTGAACTCTGGTGGGAAATGTATTGGCAGCTGATCTGGAAGATTACGGAAACTCAGACTTGTGGGAGGCAGTAAAAAGAGGGAAAATAAGAGTTGGCCATAAACCCATAGAGAGTAAAAATCTGAATAAAGAGTGGTGCTGATCTTTTGACCTTGTGGTTTGAGGCCGGGCCGCTTCACTGCCTGGCAGAGTGGGAACTTTGAAGCGGTCGCTGCCTTACAGTTGGACATGCGCATGCACGCATGGTACATCACACACACACACACACACACACACACACACACACACACACACACACACACAGAGTAGTCGGTCATTTTCTGCTGTGATGGCTGAAGGGTCTGTATACCCTACCGTGTCCCCTCTCTGTGTCCCATAGTGAAGGGATGATACGTACAGTCAGAGATGGGAACTTTGATGGGGGTGGGGGCCACAAAAAATCTGAACTCCTCATGAAGGGCCAAGTGGCTCGCTGGTCTGCATCCACAACCACACATGCAGTCCGAGCCGGCCCTAGCCTTTTTGGAGCCCTAAGTTGAAATGTTGCGAGCAAAACAATGACAGCAGAGAGAAAGAAAAAAAAGGGACGTTTTAGAGTTAATTTCCTGCAATTCTACA
>NC_074668.1:42922808-42972808 GCF_029448725.1 Salvelinus fontinalis
GCACAGTATGATGTTCAGTGTCTTGGTTAAGCTGCTGTGATATGACTGAGGCAGAACCAGTCTTTCTGGCGACAACTTAGTCCTCCTGGTCCTTATAACACATGTTTTTCAACTATCATCCCCCTTCAGTCTTGACTTTACATCAGGGCTGTTTTCAAGCAGACACTTTCTGAGGACCTTTCAACTTCGATTCTCAATCACAGACTGGATGAAGCAAAATTGGTGTCTTGCGCTGAAGTGAAATCGCTTGTCTTGTTTCGTCTCGTCGAACAACTGGTCCTGACGGAGACGGTTTTCCCGGAAAGCTTGTACAGACCGTCGTAAAATACTTCTTCGGGCTTCCAAAAAATTATGGATTAGCATATTCTCTGGGGATTGGTTGATTGTGGATGCGTTACATTAATAAGGCCCTATCTGTAAGATGTTTCAGCAGAGAGATAGATGGATCTATTTTTTGCCACCTTGTGAAAACTGCAATACATCTTCATTTTAACGGGCCGCTATAAATGTCACACTGTAGATATGTTCTTAATGAAAACATCACCCTGTGTCCAAAGTTTGATAAATGGAGCTGGTTTGAGGGGAACTTTGGGAGTCTTGAGTTCCCCAGTTGTGTTCTGAAAGCCAGTCTGACTGCAGCCTTCAGGCCCCAGTCAAGCCATGTCTGTCTGTCAAGCCCACAGTCCGCTTGTAAAATACTAGCGTAAAATACAATCTGTTTTTCAGTAGCCTCTGTTATTAGAAAGGTAATCCAACAAGTCTGTCCTCTTCTTTCTTGCTCTCTTCTCTTTCTCCTTTCTTTCTTTCTCTCAATTTTTTTCTTCTCTCCTTTCGCTTTTCTTTCTTTCTCCTTTTTTTCTTTCTCTCGCTCTCTCTTTCTTTCTTTCTCTTCTTTTTCTTTGCACATCAACAAGAGTGTGGAATGTAACCGGCATATCTTGTGCATCATGTCAATCCACCTGGTTAGATTATTTTTTTTGCCTGCATGAATTACGAGACCTGCAACAGGAGCTTTATCACAGTCCTTTGCTGTACACTGCGTACAGTTATGTCAAGTGCCTCAATTTTCTTTGGAGGTTGCATTGCATTCTGTAATGAGGGTTAAAGTATGTGAAAGCTTTAGTTAGTCAGGCAGCTGTCAGTTTGCTTTCAGCTCTCAGAGTGACTTTCCCTTGGCCCCATCTTCCCACGGTTTTATGCAAACGTACTGCCGCGCTGCTGACATCAATTTAACCTTGAAAGCTACAGCATGGGCCCATTTACGATACAGCCGCTTTTATAAAACAGCTACCGAGGGAGAGAGCGCGAGACAGAAAGACAGAAGGTGGGGGGGGGGGGGCTATAGAGCGAGATAAGTCGTACATTTCACTCCACACATCTTCTTTGTAGAAGCCGCATACAGAAATGCAGGTATTTACTTTGACCTGTAGCACACCCACTTCCTGCTACTTTCTAGTTGTCTGAGAGTGAATGTGAGGGTTGTGCTCAGGGGTGTAGTGATCATTGTGGTCCTGCTGTTATGAAAGGAGCCTGATGTTGAACCCTGCAGTGCATCCCCAGAAACTAGTTCACACTGATGGGCCCAGAGGGAGAGATGGGAAAGAAAAGGGAAATCGGAGACGCTTTCCACTCTCGTTTTTCTCTGCACCCACACGCTTTCTCTCGCTTTCTCTGCTCCTCCTCTCCTCTCTCTCCACAGTGTGTTCATAACAGGGTAGCTTTGTGTGTGTTGCCAGCTGTAAATGGACGATAAGATGGTTTGTGTATTCCAGTGTATCTCGCTCTGCAGTTAGTACACTCACACACCCAGTTTGTATTAAAGGGAAAGCTGATAAAATGCCCCTTGCCTCTTGTGAGCCTAGTGAGGATCCGTCCATTCTGTCTTCCCTTGAAGAGGGATCAGCGAGGGATGGAGAGACGGGTCTCCAGGGTAAGTTATCTCAGGATCCCAGAGAGAGGAACGCACGCGCGCGCGCGCACACACACACACACACACCAGACTATTATTAGGCCTCAGGGCCACAGACAGGAAATTAAAAACATCTTAATAATTGATGAACTATGAAGTGATCACTTCTCAGCCTCCACATATTGGCTGCTTGGTTCAGGGTCATTTAAGCCCGCACAATCAATACTTTCAATAAGAGACTGAACGACGGAGAGACGGAGAGATGGAGTACACAGAGGGAGTCCTGTGGTTTGTGCGTGTGGCTCGGTGGTTGATAGTGTTGTTTTCCCTAACCTTTACCCTGGCTGTTTACCCAGGTGCCCTTTTAATAGCTAGTCTAGTTGGAGAGACGGCACTGTCTGTCCGAAAACCCTCCTGTATTAACACTGCTTCAGAGCCTTCCAATCAGACGGCGAGTGAGAGACGCAGAGAAAGAGAGGGGGGGGGGGGGGGGGGGGCGGTGTTAATGGCTTTATTGGAATGATATTAGTTATTTTAAGGCCGTTATCTATCTACCTCTTCTCACCGGAAAAGGGAAATAAAGTAGGAATAGAGGAGGAGGAGAGAGAGGAGAGCAGCTGCCATCTGTCTGGAATAATAGCCTGCGGACAGCATTAACTGATCGCTGGATGTGTGGTTGCTAATGTAAGGGGATGGCTTGTCTGTGTCTGTGTGTGTCTGTGCATATGCGCGCGCGTGAGATCTAATGTAAGTCGAAGGCTAATATCCACCATGTCACTGCTGTTTCTCTCCAAGCATCACCCACAGACACCCCTCCTTTTCCACGGGAATCTTGTGACTTTGTCACTGTAGTCCAATGCTGAGAAAGTTCACATTGGACATGTCCACGCTCTGTTTCAAACCGCTGCTATTCCCCAGTCCTAGCATGTTGCTGTACTTGCTCCTGATAGGTTGCGTGTGCCGTTTTGACACATTAAGTGTGACTAGTGTGAGAGCTGGTGTTTTAGCCACTGGTTGTGACTCCTGTCCTCTGGGTCTAGTAGAGCCAATAGGGATCTGATTAGAGTGAAAAGGTCAGAGCAGCCGTCTGCCGTTAATACTGCGGAGAGGGGGCTGGAGAGGGAGGGGGCCGGAGGGAGAGGGAGGGGGCCGGAGGGAGAGGGAGGGGGCCGGAGGGAGAGGGAGGGGGCCGGAGGGAGAGGGAGGGGGCCGGAGGGAGAGGGAGGGGGCCGGAGGGAGAGGGAGGGGGCCGGAGGGAGAGGGAGGGGGCCGGAGGGAGGGGGAGGGGGCCGGAGGGAGGGGGAGGGGGCCGGAGAGAGAGGGAGGGGGCCGGAGAGAGAGGGAGGGGGCCGGAGAGAGCGGGGGGGTGGGGCGGAGGGAGCGGGGGCCGGCGAGAGAGGGGGGGGGCCGGCGGGAGAGGGGGGGGGCCGGCGGGAGAGGGAGGGGGCCGGAGGGAGAGGGAGGGGGCCGGAGGGAGAGGGAGGGGGCCGGAGGGAGAGGGAGGGGGCCGGAGAGAGAGGGAGGGGGCCGGAGAGAGAGGGAGGGGGCCGGAGAGAGCGGGGGGGTGGGGCGGAGGGAGAGGGGGCCGGCGAGAGAGGGGGTAGAGGAATGAGAGAAGGATGGGAGGAGGAGACGACAATGTGATTTGAAATAAGCCATCATGTTTAATTAATGCAACCATCACCGTCCATACCTTTTTGAATCAGGTTTACCCTCCCTCCGTCTCCTTGCAGCCGTAGGCAGTGGGTGTATGGGGAGCCTTTTGCAGACTAGTGGCGCGTGGGTTAGCTGTTTGTTTACCTGCACCACAACTGATAATAACCCATCCGCAACCGCCCAACTATATGTGATGAAGTGAAAAGCGATTGGCGTGTAGGGTATTTGGCGTGTGTACAGTTAGGCTCTAAAGCTTATGCACTAATGCCAGATAGCCTAAAATAATGAAAGAAAAACCGCAATGTAATAAGGTATTGTTTACTTTTTGTTCAATCCACACGCCACCCACCCACCCTTCATTCACACAATATTTCATGACCCTAAATTCGGTGTGAGTTATGAGTCAACCCGCGCATCACTATTGCAGGACACATGGCTTGCGAGGATTATCCATATTGACCTCTGTGATGTGTTAGGCCAGACAGAGTTCTTCTGTCTGTCCTCTGACTTTGACGTGCGTGCGGCCGGCTGCCCCTCTGATGCTGGTGCGAGTTGGCGTATGTCACACTCTAAGGTCAGGTCATTCCTGTGCGGTCAGTGATCTGATTGGCCGAAGAGTAACTGTATCCCGCGGCAACCTCACAGGGGATCCGTCGGACCAATAGCACGCCCCAGCTGCTCTCAGCGTGGATCGATGTGTATGTGTCCTGTGTGTGTGTGTGTGTGTGTGTGTGTGTGTGTGTGTGTGTGTGTGTGTGTGTGTGTGTGTGTGTGTGTGTGTGTGTGTGTGTGTGTGTGTGCGCGCGTGTGTCTTGTATGTGTGAACACTGCATATGTGGCTCAGTGGCGGCCCCAGAAACATCTGCCAGTCTGTGTTATGTGGGATCACAGACTGTCTATTAGACCACTCTACTGATGTGACTAAAACTATATCCATCCTAGGTGTATTTGCTTCTAAGCTATCTAGAACAATGATGTCATTCCACCAGTACTATAGCTATGCTAGAGGGGAGATAATGAGGAGAGGAGAGGATGAGGGAGACGGGGAGAAGGATAGGCTAATGAGTACACACACCACACAGACATCACTATCACAACAGAAGGCCTGGGGGCTGTGTGTGTGTGTGTGTGTGTGTGTGTGTGTGTGTGTGTGTGTGTGTGTGTGTGTGTGTGTGTGTGTGTGTGTGTGTGTGTGTGTGTGTGTGTGTGTGTGTGTGTGTGTGTGTGTTTGGGGATCACAATGGATCCTCGGAGGACTGCTACAGGGCCAGAGGCCTAGCTAATTAAGAGGGTGTGTGGGTCTGTCTGTGTGTGTGTCTGGGAGCATGTCTCCCTCGCTTCCATGTTTTGGGGGATATTTGTCCTTTGATGTTAATTATATGAGGCCTGGGAGAGACTGTGTGTTTGAGTCACGGGCACATTTTCCAACGACTACAAAAGGACCCCTGGTCTGTGGCCAATGGGATCAAAGACTACAGGGTTCGGAAGTCTGAGTCTGCCCTCAGCGATAGACTCGGATTGTGTTTGGATTTGAATAACGTGTGTGTGTGTGTGTGTGTGTGTGTGTGTGTGTGTGTGTGTGTGTGTGTGTGTGTGTGTGTAAATGTGCGGATTCAGGTCTTTTTAATATTAAATGTGTTTTGGGGGGGATACGATGCGTTGTTTGATGCGTGTCTGTGGCCTTGGAGCTGCGTCAGTATAGAATGTGGCTGACCATAGAAGACAGTGACACAATGCCACAGAAGATCAAAGAGGCTTTGACAGAGAGACTGTGTGTTTGGAGTCGAAATGGCAGTACGCTACGCATTAGAAGTCAAGAGTGTGCAGTAAGTCTTCAAGTTAGACTGTCCACACACACACAGCACTACATAAGGGTACCTGTAGTCCTTACTTGTGGTTGATGTGTGTGTTACTCACCTACTCCGTAGTGCAGCACCTGAGGACAGTAGCTCGTCGTTCCACCGGTCTGTCTGTCTGTGTGTACTTGATGTTGCTAATAGTGATGCAGCGATATGACATTTTTGGCCGATGCAGATATCCAATATTTTCCTTGCCAAAGAAATAACAATACCGATATCCGATATTTCAAATTTTAACAGCCTTTTAAGCATTCTAGGACAGTTAAATAGTTGAGAGAGAGACACACACACAAACACTCTGACCAAAAGGTTATTTTGTTGGCATTTACGTATGTCCCCATTACCAGTAAAACATAATCAAAACCTTTTTATTTCACTTACTTTCTGTGCTGTTTCATTGTTCATTTGTTCAGTCTCAACCAGGATTTCATCATACATCATCATCATAGTTTCAGCTCTGTCTGTCCGTGGCCTCTCTTTCTCGGTGCGCACTGTCACTGTGTCCGTTTCCATCTTGTCCAGCTGTGTCTGTAACATTTCACGTAAACCCTGTTTCTTGTCTGCATCGAAGTAGCTGTCCTTGTACCTAGCATCGAGCATGGTGGCGACACAGTAAATAGGCTCCGAGAGAATGCCACCGACTCGCTTGTTCACTTTTCCAAGTTAAACCGACGGTCTGTGTTGGCATTTTTGTTGAACAGACGTTTCAGTGCCATGACAGGGTCTGCACCGGACACGGTGGTGCTTATTTCTGGAGTCCGTTGTTTGAGTGGAGCTAGGAGTGTTCATGTTTCCACATTTCAAACATGTTCTCAAATGCCATTGAAATGGCAGCAGCGGTATGAGAACCAGCACATTTTTGAGCACGCAATACGGCTTCCCTCAGTACGAAATCCTCGTCCACCCACTGTGCTGTCAGACTCATAAAGCTCATGGGGCTGACATCGCTGGTCCAAATGTCAGTCGTGAAGCAGTGACGCCCATAGCAAGCAGTTCGTGGACGCTGTGTAACTCAGGTAGGGCAACATCTGGAAAAATAGCGCCTACTTGGTAGTGTGTACCGGTGCTCGACCAGTCGGCGAAAGCCAACATCACCCACGACAGAGAACGATTGATTGTCAAGGGCAATGAATTACGTTATCTTGGGGTTAATGGATTTCACCTTTGTGTTGTCTCTCTGAAATGTTCTTACTCTTTCAAATGACTGTTCGACTTGTTGACTGCTCGATCCACACAGCGGACATTGTGGGCTAGGTTAGGAATGCTGTGTTGCACGTGCGGCGCCTTATTTTTTGTGGCGTCATTACGTCATCTACCTACGTTATATAGGTATGCACGTCAGCTTTGACATCGATTTTGCACATCGGCGGTAAGCTAGACATCGGGCCGATGCCGTTGTTGGTATTTTTAGCCGTCATAGTCCGATTCTGAAATGCTTACCGATATATCGTGCATCCCTAGTTGTGAATCCTACATAGGACCATCTGCACACGCCACTATGCCACTTGACCTTGGTTGCTATGAAAGCACAGTCAGGGTTGTGTTGAGGTATGCGTCAGTGAGGTCTCCGTGTGCGTTGAGGTGTCTGTGTATTTGACTCCCAGCCGCAAGCAGCTAGTGTGTGTGTGTGTGTGTGTGTGTGTGTGTGTGTGTGTGTGTGTGTGTGTGTGTGTGTGTGTGTGTGTGTGTGTGTGTGTGTGTGTCAGACCTATTACTATTAAGGGTATTTCAATTACTTTCAAAGACATTTGGAAAAAGGCAAGTAGTTGAATACTGGAATGTATTTGGAAATACTCCAATACACTGACTCGCATACACTCCCGTGCATTTAACAAAAGTATTTGAATATACTTTCAAATACTTCCAATACTTTTTAATTTAAAATACTGAAATACACAGAAAATAAGAATGTAGCCCTTTACACTCATACCTGTATACGGGTTGAAAATGACAGATTTGGCCACTAATACATTGGAACGTAGTGGCTGTACAGTAACATGCTATACATGATTTCAGAGCTCTGGCTCTGTGCTTCACAACACTGTATGGGTTTTGACTGACAGCCATTCTGAGCTTGTGCACCACGCACGACAAGAAGTTCTCAACATCCCTCCCGGTAATTGGGAAACTTTTGCACGTTTTGAGGGTATCTGACTGAGGGAAATGCTGTAAATTAAGATTACTCGATGGACTTTGAAAGATGAGACGTCGAGGATTTATAATAAATACAAAGCAAGCCAAACACCCGTCCAACTGTGCACTTCCCATTTCCAAATCACAAAACGCATGTCATGTACAGTGTCAACGTTTCTGATCAATTTGTTTGATGTGCAGTTACATGGGGTAATACCCTGGGTTGTTCTGAACAGAATGAGCCTATGTTTGTTTATTGTGAAGAAAATTTGCCGGGGAACATGAATGCATGAATGACTCATTTCTATGCTCACCAAAATGATGATCTGTTTATCTGAATTGCTCTGTGAAATAACACTGTAAGATTGTATTTTATAACTTGGTTAGTCATGTTGCCAATAGAATAGGCTTTCAAATCATGCCCACCTGACCCAGACTGTGATTTATAATGGGCTGTTTTCAGATTGCGTAAATTACAACAGTAATTGTGTGGTGGCGGGGATGCAGGGTTGTGTTCCACATGAAACAACTACTCGTGTGCTTGCTGTAGTTCAGGGCTATTCAACTGGCGGGCCATGGGACAGATCTGTACCGTTTATCAATTTAGAATAGCCTTTAAATCAATGCTGAACATTAATTTTAAAAAATCGCCCCAAAAATCCCACTAAAATCCGATGTTAAATTCCAAAAGGAGCCCTTGTTCAATATTCTCCAATGGGAGAATCTGTTTTCCTGTAGTCCCACCCAACATACCAGATACAGCCAATCAGAGCTGCTAACAGGGGTACATGGTTTGTTTGCCCGCATATTGGCTCTTTCACCGCAGATCAGATCAAATAAAATGTTATTTGTCACGTGCGCCGATTACAACAGGTGTAGACCTTACAATGAAATGCTTACTTACATGCGGGATCGACTTAACAGCCAGTGAAAGTGCAAGGCGCCAAATTCAAACAACAGAAACCTCAGAATTAAAATTCCTCAAACATACAAGTATTTTACACCATTTTAAAGATGAACTTGTTGTTAATCCCACCACAGTGGAAAAAAGGCTTTACGACGAAAGCACACCATCTGATTATGTTAGGTCAGTACCTAGTCACAGAAAAACACAGCCATTTTTCCAGCCAAAGAGAGGAGTCACAAAAACCAGAAATAGAGATAAAATGAATCACTAACCTTTGTTGATCTTCATCAGATGACATTCATAGGACTTCATGTTACACAATACATGTATGTTTTGTTCGATAAAGTTAATATTTATATCCAAAAATCTTAGTTTACATTGGCGCGTTATGTTCAGTAATGTTTTGACTCCAAAACATTTTGCAGAGAGCCACATCAATTTACAGAAATACTCATAATAAACATTGATAAAAGATACAAGTGTTTTACATGGAACTTTAGATAAACTTCTCCTTAATGCAACCGCTGTGTCAGATTTTTTAAAAACTTTACGGAAAAAGCACACCATGCAATAATCTGAGTACAGCGCTCAGACACAAAAACAAGCCATACATGTACCCGCCATGTTGTGGAGTCAACAGAAGTCAGAAATAGCATTATAAATATTCACTTACCTTTGATGATCTTCATCAGAATGCACTCCCAGGAATCCCAGTTCCACAATAAATGTATGTTTTGTTCGATAAAGTCCATAATTTATGTCCAAATACCTCCTTTTTGTTCGCGCGTTTAGTTCCAAAATCCAAATTCATGACGCGCAGGCAAGACGAAAAGTCAAAAAATTCCATTACGGTTCGTAGAAACATGTCAAACGATGTATAGAATCAATCTTTAGGATGTTTTTAACATAAATCTTCAATAATGTTTCAACCGGAGAAGTCCTTTGTCTGTAGAAGTGCAATGGAACGCAGCTAACTCTTACGTGGCACTCTGCCAGACCCCTGACTCAATCAGCTCTTATTCCCTCATCCTTCACAGTAGAAGCATCAAACAAGGTTCTAAAGACTGTTGACATCTAGTGGAAGCCTTAGGAAGTGCAATATGATCCCATAGACACTGTATATTGGATAGGCAAACCTACAAACCTCAGATTTCCCACTTCCTGGTTGGATTTCTTTACAGGTTTTTGCCTGCCATATGAGTTCTGTTATACTCACAGACATCATTCAAACATTTTTAGAAACTTCAGAGTGTTTTCTATCCAAATCTACTAATAATATGCATATCTTAGCTTCTGGGCCTGAGTAGCAGGCTTACTCTGGGCACCTTATTCATCCAAGCTACTCAATACTGCCCCCAGCCATAAGAAGTTAACCAACAATGCAGTTTTAAGAAAAAATAAGTGTTCAAGTATTTACTAAAATAAACTGAAGGTAAAAAAAAAAGAGATAATATGTTCATGTAGATAGAGGTAAAGTGACTATGGATGGATAATAAACAGACAGTAGCAGCAGCGTAAAAATGGGGCTGAGGGGTGGTAGCCATTTGTCCGGGTAGCCATTTGATTAGCTGTTCAGGGGTCTTATGGCTTGGTGGTATAAGCTGTTAAGAAGCCTTTTTGACCTTGACTTGGCACTCCGGTACCGCTTGCCGTGTGGTAGCAGAGAGAACAGTTTGTGACTAGGGTGGCTGGAGTCTTTGACAATTTTTAGGGCCTTTCTCTGACACAGCCTGGTATAAAGGTCCTGGATGGCAGGAAGCTTGGCCCCACTGGGCCGTACACACTACCCTCTGTAGTGCCTTGCGGTCGGAGGCCAAGCAGTTGCCATACCAGGCGGTGATGCAACCAGTCAGGATGCTCTCGATGGTGCAGCTGTAGAACTTTTTGAGGATCTGAGGACCCATGCCAAATCTTTTTAGTTTCCTGAGGGGTAATGGGTGTTGTCGTGCCCTTTTCACAACTGTCTTTGTGTGTTTGGGCCATGATATTTTGCTGGTGATGTGGACACCAAGAAACTTGAAGCTCTCAACCTGCTCCACTACAGCCCCGTCGATGAGAATGGAGGCATGCTTGGTCACTACGCTGTCTGATACACTCGATCACTACACTGTCTGATACACCAGAGTGTGCTTTGCACATAACTCAGCGATGAGTTAAAAAAACACCATGGACTCAGTTATGGCTATCATAAACTTTATCCGATCAACATCTAGCCTGCAACATCGCTTTCTTCGTAGTCTGCTGAGCATCGTGATCTGCTTTTACATAATGATGTTCGGTGGCTAAACAAGGGTAATAATGCTCTCGAGAGCAGCCTGTGTGCGCTTAATGTGGAGATAGTTGCTTTTCGCCGCGATTGCCGCCAGAAGAAAGCCAACACATATTTAGACAAAATGCTTGAGTTTGTATCAGATCTGTTGTTTTTTGTGACATCTTCAATCAATTGAATGGATTTAATTTGGGACTACAGGGGAAGTATAAAACGGTTATTGACATGATTGGAAAAACGGACTTATTTTCAAAATAAATGTGTTATTTTCTCCTCTGATTTGAGCCGTAACAAAACACTCCATTTCCCCACAAAGGTGGAGCAGTTTATTAATAGGGACCCGTTCTCTACTGATGCGGGGTGGAGAGCGACTTCTCTGGAAAATCTGCTCAACTGAGATTTAAGCCATGCATAAAATGTTTGTTTCCTGTATGTAAAAACAAACAAAAGAAGAAGCTATGCATGTAAAACGGACACGAAAGTAGAAATTAAATCATGTGATGCAGGTCAACTGTGTTATAAGTACAATGCCTTCAGAAAGTATTCATACCCCTTGACCTATTCCACATTTTGTTGTGTAAGAGCCTAAATTCAAAATTAGTTAAAATTGTTTTTTTCTCTCACTCATCTACACAAATATGATGACAAAAGTGAAGCACATTTTCTTTCTTCATTATTTTCAATTTGTTGTTACATCTTTCTAGACAATCATTTGCAGGTCTTGCAATACATTTTCAAGTACATTTAAGTCAAGACTGTACCTCGCCCACTCAGGAACTTTCACTGTCTTCTTGCTAGGCAACTCCAGTGTAGATTTGACCTTGTGTTTTAGTTTATTGTCCTGCTGAAAGGTGAACTCATCTCCCAGTGTCTGGTGGAAAGCAAACTGAACCAGGTTTTCCTCTAGGATTTTGCCTGTGCTTAGCTCCATTCAGTTTCTTTTTTTTTATCCTGAAGAAGTATTCATTAATGATTACAAGCATACCCATAACATGATGCAGCCACCACTATGCTTGAAAATATGAAGAGTGGTACTCAGGAATATGTTGTATTGGATTTGCCCAAAACATAACACTTTGTATTCAGGACAAAAAGTTAATTGTTTGAATGTATTACTTTAGTGCCTTGTTGCAAACAGGATGCATGTTTTGTAATATATGTGTTCTGTACAGGCTTCCTTCTTTTCACTCTGTCATTTAGGTTAGTATTGTGGAGTAACTACAATGTTTTTGATCCATCCTCAGTTTTATCCTATTACAGCCATTAAGATGTAACTGTTTTAAAGTCACCATTGGCCTCATTGTGAAATCCCTGTTTCCTTTCTCTCCGGCAACTGAGTTAGGAAGGACACCTGTATCGTTGTAGTGACTGGGTGTATTGATACACCATCCAAAGTGTAATTTATAACTCTACCATGCTCGAAGGGATATTCAATGTCTGCTTTTTTTTAAATATATTTTTTAGCCCCAATAAGTGCCCTTCTTTGCTTTGGAAAACCTCCCTGGTCTTTGTGGTTGGATCTGTGTTTAAAATTCACTGGTTAAATTAGGGACCTTACAGATAATTGATTGTATGTGTGGGGTACAGAGAGGAAGTAGTCATAAAAAAGATGATGTTGAAAACTATTGCACACAATGAGTCCATGTGACTTGACTCCAAAGCAAATGTTTACTCCTGAACTTATTTAGGCTTGCCATAACAAAGATGCTGGATACTTATTAACTGAAGACATTTCAGCATTACATTTTTGATTAATTTGCAAACATTTCTAAAAACACAATTCCACTTTGACATTATGGGGAATTGTGTTTCGACAAGTGACACACAATCTGTAACGTAACACAATATGGAAAAAGTCCAGGGGTGTGACTACTTTCTGAAGGCACAGTTCAAATGTGTTTAATTATTTAAGCACTTTGATGCACTGAATTAGGGTAATCTTAAAGCTCTTAAAATTAACTTTTAGATAAATGACATTTTAGTCAAATTGCTTCATAAGATTATAATTGTGTTTTGCGCATATATTTTTTTAAATATCGCTCGTAGGAAGAGTAACCCCATGTAGAAAATGTCTGTCCCCCCCTGTAAATAACGTTTTTCCAAATCTGACGCCCATAAGAATATAGTTAAATAGCCCTGCTCTAGTTCCTCAACAGCACAGCTACTGTAAGAGAGCTCAGAGTACCTTAGAGTTAAAGACTGCACACTTTGGAGAGGTGTGTGTGGCCACTTGGAGAGACACCAGTTAGTCCTCTCACTCAAAGCCTTGTCATTTATTTGTCTGACATTGCACCTACCCCCGCCACATTTTCCAGGAACAGTGTTATGTTACTGAATGTCTCGGTAAGTACAGTACATTTAAAATGCACATGAAACAAACTGTAATGTCTGGATTCAGTCTTGTCAGGTGAACTGTTGTGTGTTAACTTTTTTCTATTCTCTCCAAACTGTTCCCTTTCAGTTGCTACTATGGTTATGCATTTCAATTTAGCCCTATGCATTTAGGCCAATTCCCACCAATGTAAAGGGTTAAATAACAAATACACATTTATTTGAACCCAGGTCGTGTGTGTGCACACAATTATGGTTAATACCCTTGTTTTGAAAGCTGAGAGTGTGTGTGTGTGTGTGCCTTCCATGCCTCGATGCTGACTAACTTCCACAGTAGTGATAGCTGTTTGCTGTTCTGACGCCTTGTCCCTGTGGCGTGTGTGTGTGTGTCAGTCTAGGTTTATCTGTGTCTCGGTGGATTGACTTTGTTTTCTCTGGTCTTCTTGAAATGTCACTGTGTGTTGTGTTTCAGGTAGAATCGGTGAAGCACCAGATATGTGTAGTCTAGTCAAAGCGGTGTAACACGTTGAGGAAAATGACTTTTATTTAAATCAAATCACATTTTATTTGTCACATACACATGGTTAGCAGATGTGCTTCTAGTTCCGACAATGCAGTAATATCCAACGAGTAATCTAACCTAACAATTTCACAACAATTACCTTATACACACAAGTGTAAAGGAATGAATTAGAATATGTACATAAAAACATATATGAATGAGTGATGGTAAATAACAACAGTTTGTGTTTTGGCTTTAAACCTCTGCTAATTGGCTGTTTGCTCCTCACCTTTCAGTCCCCGTGGCAGTTAAGAACTGTCCTGTGTCCAAGTGGAAGCACATGTTTTATGGATTGATGTGAAAGTATTTGTCTAATTGGATTTTTGGTGTTGGTTATAAACTCCTGGTTCAAAGGCCTGGTATTTGGTTGTCACTTTGGGGAAAAGAAGTGTAGAACAGTCATGTGGAACGTTCAGTCCAGGGCTCTACAGTGCGGCAATTTAACCTGCATATGGTCGAAATATTTTGATGTGCGACCTGGACTTTTAATTTACGCGCACCGGTGCACCTCTCGACATCAAGGCTATTTTTAATTTGGCTTCTAAATGTCGTTGTGTGCGCCTACCTTTTTCAAATTGGTTGCACTCACACACACTACTCCAGAATTATTCTACACCTTGCTTTGTGTGTGTGTGTGTGTGTGTGTGTGTGTGTGTGTGTGTGTGTGTGTGTGTGTGTGTGTGTGTGTGTGTGTGTGTGTGTGTGTGTGTGTGTGTGTGTGTGTGTGTGTGTGTGTGTGTGTGTGTGTGTGTGTGTGTGTAAATTATGCAGCCTAAATTACAGCTGCTCCGTGTTGACTTCAGCACTTTCTGCTTTGGTGTGTGTTTGTGTGTTCATCACTCCCTGAGAAACACACACCATGTATTGCACAAGCCAACTGAGAAAACCTACTCCTTTGATTCTGACTTTAGATCAGAAGAGATTTCCAACATCATATTTACACTTCACCCACAGTGAAGACCCCCAGGGAACACACACACCACACACCACACACACACACACATACACACACACACACACACACACACACACACACACACACACACACACACACACACACACACACACACACACACACACACACACACACACACACAGGTTGTCCATGAATATTTATTTCTGTTTCATTAGTTTTCTGAGCTCAACATTAAAAATCGCTCTTTTTCTCTTTGCCATCTCCTTCTCCCTATCTCTCCTTCCCTCTTTCTTCCATGTTGCTGTGGCCCATTATGGTGTTGGTGTGTTTGTCTAACTCAGGTAAGAACCACAGTTTATTTTACTGATCCACAACCTCCAATCACAACGTTGTAGATAGTGTACGGAACCTTTTACTAATGGAAGGACTCCCAAATAAAGTGCTTGTTTTGGGTAACCAGGCGAACTTCTGTCAAAGGGAGGCGCTCCCAGTTTGAATGGAAAAATTTGTGGTATTAAGTTCGATATCAAATTCAAAACAGTGCTAAGGCAGCTTCTGTTTCCCCGTACGTGTTCAGCTTGTAAATCAAGCCTGTAAAGTTGAGTAAAAAGATGGGGGATGTTCTCTCTTTGACCCCGAGAGAGACAGAGGTCCAAGCAGAGTGGAGAGCGAGTTCGGTCAGAGACCTCTGGAACGGACCACAGCTGTGAATGATAGGCTTAAATGTTAATGTAAACTCCCCTCAACCCATCTCTTATGACCTGGCTCTTACTGGTCAGCTGGGCTGTGTTCTTATCAGGTTACTGTGTGGCTGACTTGGAGAGACAAGAGAGACACATCTGCTTATACTCTGTGTTTGTTTGTGTGTGGATAACGCCTGGTGTGTGTGTGTGAGCTACTGGTGTGCTCTTTCACAGTTTGGTAGAGAGGAGATGAGTGGGAAAACAAACAGTGGTGGTATGATATAGTCTTGTGGGTGAAATAGTGCGGTCATACTCGTACACAGTCTAATGTGCTGTCATATCTTACATAGAGATGTCGGAAGTGTTATGTTTCCCAAAGGAACAGCCTTCAAGGAAACTAGAACAATACTGAACATTTAAAGGCTTCTCATTAGGGATGAAATGCTTTTTTTTACCCAGAACCCCCGCCAGACGTCGAGCTGTACACACATGTGCGTGCACTCACTCACTCACACACACACACACACACACACACACACACACACACACACACACACACACACACACACACACACACACACACACACACACACACACACACACACACACACACACACACACACACACACACACACACACACACACACACACACACACAAGGCACTCTACTCACTTATCACATTATCAACACCTCTTCATCAGAAATGGCCCTAATGACCTTTTGAAGGACACCACAATCAATTTTAATTGGTGGGAAGTCTCCTCCTGGCTCAGGATTGGTCGGTTTGGCCCCAAATAGAATCTCTCAATCCAGTTCAGTTTAAACACCAGAGAGTAGGAAAACAAAGTCTAAAATGTCTAATAGTTTTTTCTTAATGACATGGTGTGTTTGTGTTTTCCCACCTAAGTGTTGCTCCAACTGTTCCCTCCACCAGCACTATATTTATCCCTTGGCAGTCTGTCTGATGTTTTCAGAAGCTTGGTTTGAGAAAGGTTTTAAATTCATTAGCCAACAATTGAACCAATTGAAGAAACCTTGAAACTTGTCTAAAACGCATCATTATTAGGTAACTTTGCTGGAAAAAGCCTTCTTTTTTTTAGGACTTGTGAGGGGGAACCCGAAACTATGAAATGCTTTCACTATATATCTGAGAATATGACAACAATTAGGTATGTTTGTGCTATTATCACCTTTTCATACATGCATATGCATATTTTCACAGTCAAATGGGGGCCCCTAGTGTGAATGGGGGGAAACTGTGAATGGGGAGAGCTGCTCTCTCTCTCTCTCTCTCGCTCTCTCTCTCGCTCTCTCTCTCTCGCTCTCGCTCTCTCTCTCGCTCGCTCTCTCTCGCTCTCTCTCGCTGGCCTCTCGTAGACATATTTAATACTTTAATACTGCACTTCTGTTTGTTGGCGCCACATAAACATTTTAATAACACCTGGACCCACAAACTCCTCTTTGCCAGATCGAGCTTCCACCTCTCTCTCTTACACTCTTTCTTCTCTCTGTCCTTTCATCCGTTCGTCTCTCTACGCAGTCCTGGTTTGGCCCTAGTGGTGCCAGCGAGCCACTGCCAACCCACACCGCACCAGGATTAGCTCCTCTACACATAGAAGAGTCCATTAAAACACAGTTTTCTATTGCTAAATTAATGGCGAAAAGTGTGACTCAAAAAGTAGTGGTCAGTTCTCTCTAAGAAGATTATCCTGACATGTTCAAAGTCTCAGACTCCGTATCATACTAGTACCCACTACCCAGCTTTGGCCTGAAACCAAACTGGCCTTCACACTCCTGCCAAACCACCACCGTGCCAGACACACCAGGCCATTGGGGGTGTGTGTGTGTCTTCATGCCAGACTGTTCCATACTCTCTGTGTGTGTGTGTGTGTGTGTGTGTGTGTGTTGGTGGTGCCAGCCTGTACCAGACAGGCACAGCGGGCGTGGTGGAGTGGCACGTTGGCACCAGACCTGTCCCCATTACCCAGGGTGCATTGGGCCACAGGTGGTAATGCGATTAGGTTCAGGAAAAGGGGGATTTGTTCAGAGTGCATAGAGAGGAACATCAAACACGGAAAGAAGGGATAAAAAAAAAGAACCCCTAGCTTTGTCTGTCAGCCAGTTCCTAGGGGAGGGAGGGAGGGGGGGACCGAAAAGAGGGGAGGAGGTGAGTGTCTTTCTGTCGTTCTTTCTTTGTGTGGGGTGGGTGGGGGGGGCGGCGGCCCCAGCTTAGCAGTGTCAGTACAGGCCTCCCTGTGAGGGTGTGTGGATAATGATTTAAAGGAGCAGAGCCTTGTGGAACAGTATCAACCTTCTGTTCCACTGGCACACAACACCATCCACTGACTGACAGACAGACAGAATGGAGGTTTATTTCAGTTTGTGAATAAATGACTGTCGATATTATGTGTACACACTGCTACATTTTACAGTTCATGTTTTGGTTCACCAAAACTGTCTATCTCATCCTATGGTTTGTTCCCCATCATCTCAAATAGCCTCTTCTACCCTCAACTGTGTGTGTGTGTGTGTGTGTGTGTGTGTGTGTGTGTGTGTGTGTGTGTGTGTGTGTGTGTGTGTGTGTGTGTGTGTGTGCTGTCACACGTCAGGTTTTAGTTGTAATGGAAAGCGGAGGAAAAGAACATACTGTATCTTAGCAGTTTATTTGATCTCTCAGTTCTGTGTGTGTGTGTGTGTGTGTGTGTGTGTGTGTGCGCGCGTGTGCGTGCGATCTCTAAGCTCCACTGAGTCAATAATAAAATCGGTGTGTGCATTTTCTTCCTCCCTATCCCTTTGTTGTTGGCATCAGTTTGTACCAGGAGCTGTTTTTCCCGCTACACTCCTCTCCTCACGTCTCATGGAGAGATGTGCAGTATTTATAGACCTACTGCCTCTGAACATACAGCAGTTTCAGCACCTCTGGTCTGTCTAACCAGCTCAATGTTGAGGCTCAGCTACATCAAACAACACAACCTGAACACAGGGGGGGGGGGACTCTTCACTTATATACCGGTACACATCTTTAGTTTCTTTCTATTATGGTTAAAGCTTTTCATAGTCCTGCAGTGGTAATGCTCTGTTCTCTCTGGTTGGCCCAGTCTGTGTCTGTTCCAATGGTCAACTTTCCGACTATGGAACCAGAGGGCTCCAGAGAGAGCAAAAGAGAGATTGTTGCTCGGCTTGCTGTCCTGCGCTGGCCCCATCATTAGATAACCATGTCAAGCCAGACCGAAGCGCGCACACACACACACACACACACACATACAGGCTGCCTGTTTTAGTTGTCTCCGTGCTCTCCTGGCGGGGCCAAAGGAAACAGATCTCGGCCATTAAAAGTAGGGTTATGATATTTTATGAGAGGCTGTAATGTTTTAACTGAGCTGTTATTACAGAGAGTAGAGTTTCACTCTCTCTACTGATGTCTGCTTCTAAAACGTCCTCTGGTCTAGCTTCGTGTGGTCCAGGTGTGTGTGTGTGTGTGTGTGTGTGTGTGTGTGTGTGTGTGTGTGTGTGTGTGTGTGTGTTTCAGTGATGTGTCCACAGACATCTTTGTCACTATCAAGCTATTATTATTTATTTTTGAATCTAAAAATCCTAAATGGAGACATCCACGGCCCCAAATGAGGCTGTCCCATACATAAAGCTCCCCCGTCATACATGTCTGTGACTGGCTAGTGACATCAGCCTATCATTGACCGTTTTACTAGCCTCTCTCACCAGCGTGAGAAACCATGTCATACTGACCTCACCAAGTCCAGCCGACAGGCCGCACACACACTGGGACCAGCGTACGGACAGCACCGTTTCCCCATGCAGACTGTAGGGTTATTGAGTTTTATAGGCCTTCGTTTAGCTTCTCCTCACCGCGTTTTGAAATAGTGTCTTTTTAAGGATAAATGGAAGAGTAAACCAATGCCTTCGTATGCCGAGGACTCACTTTGTTATGTTTGGAATGTGATGTGAGAGTAAATACACATCAAAGAGAAGGAGGATCTCTCTCTCTCTCTTGCTCTCTCGCTCTTCGCTCTCTCTCTCTTGCTCTCTCGCTCTTCGCTCTCTCTTCCTCTCTTGCTCTCTCTCTCTTGCTCTCTCTTCCTCTCTTGCTCTCTCTCTCTTCCTCTTGCTTGCTCTCCTCTCTCTGTTCTCTCTCTCCATCTTGTTTGCTCTCTTCTCTCTTTTCTCTCCTCTCTCTTCTCTCTCTCTCTCTTGCTCTCTCTCTTCTCTCTCTCTCTCTCTTGCTCTCTCTCTCTTCTCTCTCTTGCTCTCTCTCTCTTCTCTCTTCCTCTTGCTTGCTCTCTCCTCTTCTCTCTCTTCCTCTCTTGCTCTCTCGCTCTTCTCTCTCTCTTGCTCTATCTCTTCTCTCTCTCTTGCTCTCTCTCTCTCTTGCCCTTGCCCTCTTGCTCTTGATCTCTCTCTTCTTGCTCGCGCTTGCTCTCTTTTCTCTCTCTCTCTTGCTCTTGCTCTCTCTCTTGCTCTCTCGCTCTTTGCGCTCTTCTCAGCCCATCTCTCGCTCCGCCGTCCTCTTGGGCTTCCTGACACGACAGGAAGCAGTTCACTGTGTTGCACGTGTCACATCCTGTCTCTTAAAGTAGATGAGACCAGTCATGTGTGTGACTTCACTCTGTACTCATTAGCAGCAGTACATTGTCGCCGGTTGCTTTGCTGAGCAGCTGTAGGTCCAGGTGTGACATACACCAACCCTGGCACTGCCAAAAGAGACAGTGGCACTTCTCAGCCTTAGACAGATACTGTAGACCCAGAAAAGGGGGAGGACATGGAGGGGTGTCTGTGTGTGTGTGTGGGTGGGGGGGGGGGGTTGGGTAGATGGCTATGGGCGGATTGTGTAGAGAGCTCGATGAGGTGTCATTGCAGGCTGGTTAGATGACTGTGCTAATAAGTTGCCACCTGTGGCTGTAGGAAGTGGAACTGTCACCTTCACCTCTGTGTGTGTGTGTGTCAACCCCGTAGCTTTAGGATGAACAGAGGAATATTCCTGTGGAGGAGGGGAGGAAAGGCAGCGATGAGAGGCAGGTATAAAGAGACATAATAATGTATGTTTAAGAGAAATAGCATAATATGATATTGCTCTCTCTCTCTGCCTTTCTCTCCCTCGCTCTCCCTGTATATAGTTTTGTATACATCATGCATAACTATCCGTTTGCCTTATCTGTATTTGCAGTCATTTCTAATGTAAAGCTGTCCTACCCAACTTGGGATGGTTTATGTCTGGCGTTGTCATATTTCATTATGTAGAGCCAGAACACACACACTCAGTACTAGAGGTCGACCGATTAGGATTTTTCAATGCCGATACCCGACAACGATTATTGGAGGACCAAAAATAGCCGATACCAATTATTCGGCCTATTTTTATAATAATGACAATTACAATAATACTGAATTAACACTTTTATTTGAACTTAATATAATAGATACATTACAATCTATTTAGTCTCAAATAAATAATGAAACATGTTCAATTTCAAATCAAATCAAATTTTATTAGTCACATACACATGGTTAGCAGATGTTAATGCGAGTGTAGCAAAATGCTTGTGCTTCTAGTTCCGACAATGCAGTAATAACAACAAGTAATCTAACCTAACAATTCCACAACTACTACCTTATACACCCAAGTGTAAAGGGATAAAGAATATGTACATAAAGATATATGAATGAGTGATGGTACAGAACGGCATAGGCAAGATGCAGTAGATGGTATAGAGTACGGTATATACATATGAGATGAGTACTGTAGGGTATGTAAACATAAAGTGGCATAGTTTAAAGTGGCTAGTGGTACATGTATTACATAAAGATGGCAAGATGCAGTAGATGATATAGAGTACAGTATATACATATACATATGAGATGGGTAATGTAGGGTATGTAAACATTATATTAGGTGGCATTGTTTAAAGTGGCTAGTGGTACATTTTTACATAATTTCCATCAATTCCCATTTTTAAAGTGGCTGGAGTTGAGTCAGTATGTTGGCAGCGGCCGCTAAATGTTAGTGGTGGCTGTTTAACAGTCTGATGGCCTTGAGATAGAAGCTGTTTTTCAGTCTCCGGTCCCTGCTTTGATGCACCTGTACTGACCTCGCCTTCTGGATGATAGCGGGGTGAACAGGCAGTGGCTTGGGTGGTTGTTGTCCTTGATGATCTTTATGGCCTTCCTGTGACATCGGGTGGTGTAGGTGTCCTGGAGGGCAGGTAGTTTGCCCCCGGTGATGCGTTGTGCAGACCTCACTACCCTCTGGAGAGCCTTACGGTTGTGGGCGGAGCAGTTGCCGTACCAGGCGGTGATACAGCCCGACAGGATGCTCTCGATTGTGCATCTGTAGAAGTTTGTGAGTGCTTTTGGTGACAAGCCGAATTTCTTCAGCCTCCTGAGGTTGAAGAGGCGCTGCTGCGCCTTCTTCACAACGCTGTCTGTGTGGGTGGACCAATTCAGTTTGTCCGTGATGTGTACACCGAGGAACTTAAAACTTTCCACCTTCTCCACTACTGTCCTGTCGATGTGGATAGGGGGGTGCTCCCTCTGCTGTTTCCTGAAGTCCACAATCATCTCCTTTGTTTTGTTGACGTTGAGTGTGAGGTTATTTTCCTGACACCACACTCCGAGGGCCCTCACCTCCTCCCTGTAGGCCGTCTCGTCGTTGTTGGTAATCAAGCCTACCACTGTAGTGTCGTCCGCAAACTTGATGATTGAGTTGGAGGCGTGCATGGCCACGCAGTCGTGGGTGAACAGGGAGTACAGGAGAGGGCTCAGAACGCACCCTTGTGGGGCCCCAGTGTTGAGGATCAGCGGGGTGGAGATGTTGTTACCTACCCTCACCACCTGGGGGCGGCCCGTCAGGAAGTCCAGGACCCAGTTGCACAGGGCGGGGTCGAGACCCTGGTCCGCGACGGGGCTGGTTTTCTTTTTGTAATCCGTGATAGACTGTAGACCCTGCCACATACCTCTTGTGTCTGAGCTGTTGAATTGCGATTCTATTTTGTCTCTGTACTGGGACTTAGCCTGTTTGATAGCCTTGCGGAGAGAATAGCTACACTGTGTGTATTCGGTCATGTTTCCGGTCACCTTGCCCTGGTTAAAAGCAGTGGTTCGCGCTTTCAGTTTCACGCGAATGCTGCCGTCAATCCACGGTTTCTGGTTTGGGAATGTTTTAATCGTTGCTGTGGGTACGACATCGTCAATGCACTTCCTAATGAACTCGCTCACGGAATCAGCATATTCTTCAATGTTGTTGTTGGACGCAATGCGGAACATATTCCAATCCGCGTGATCGAAGCAGTCTTGAAGCGTGGAATCAGATTGGTCGGACCAGCGTTGAACAGACCTGAGCGCGGGAGCTTGTTGTTTTAGTTTCTGTTTGTAGGCTGGAATCAACAAAATGGAGTCGTGGTCAGCTTTTCCGAAAGGAGGGCGGGGGAGGGCCTTATATGCGTCGCGGAAGTTAGTAGAACAATGATCCAGGGTTTTACCAGCCCTGGTAGCACAATCGATATGCTGATAGAATTTAGGGAGTTTTGTTTTTAGATTAGCCTTGTTAAAATCCCCAGCTACGATGAATGCAGCCTCAGGGTGTGTGGTTTCCAGTTTACAAAGAGTCAGATAGAGTTCGTTCAGGGCCATCGATGTGTCTGCTTGGGGGGGAATATATACGGCTGTGATTATGATCGAAGAGAATTCCCTTGGTAGATAATGCGGTCGACATTTGATTGTGAGGAGTTCTAGATCAGGTGAACAGAATGACTTGAGTTCCTGTGTGTTGTTATGATGATCACACCACGTCTCGTTAATCATGAGGCATACCCCCACGCCCCTCTTCTTACCAGAAAGATGTTTGTTTCTGTCGGCGCGATGCGTGAAGAAACCAGCTGGCTGCACCGACTCCGTTAGCGTCTCTTGAGTTAGCCATGTTTCCGTGAAGAAGAGCACGTTGCAATCCCTGATGTCTCTCTGGAATGTTACCCGTGCTCGGATTTCATCAACCTTATTGTCAAGAGACTGGACATTGGCGAGTAGTATGCTAGGGAGTGGAGCGCGATGTGTCCGTCTCCGAAGCCTGACCAGGAGACCGCTACGTTTGCCCCTTTTACGGCGTCGCGTAGGGTCGCCGGCTGGGATCAGATCCATTGTATTGGGTGGAAGGCAAAACACTGGATCCGTTTCGGGAAAGTCATATTCCTGGTAGGAACGATGGTTAGTTGACGTTAATCGTATATTCAGTAGTTCCTCCCGACTGTATGTAATGAAACCTAAGATCACCTGGGGTACCAATGTAAGAAATAACACATAAAAAAACAAAATACTGCATATTTTCCAAGGAACGCGAAGCGAGGCGGCCATCTCGGTCGGCGCCGGAAGTGCTAGATTTAAATAATGCAAAAACAAAGTGTTGGAGGAGAAAGTAAAAGGGCAATATGTGCCATGTAAAAAAAGCCTAAGTTTAAGTTCCTTGCTCAGAACATGAGAATATATGAAAGCTGGTGGTTCCTTTTAACATGAGTCTTCAGTATTCCCAGTTAAGAAGTTTTAGGTTGTAGTTATTATAGGAGTTATAGGGCTATTTCTCTCTAGACCAATTGTATTTCATATACCTTTGACTATTGGATGTTCTTATAGGCACTATAGTATTGCCAGCCTAATCTCGGGAGTTGATAGGCTTGAAGTCATAAACAGCGCTGTGCTTCAAGCATTGCGAAGAGCTGCTGGCAAACGCAGGAAAGTGCTGTTTGAATGAATGCTTACGAGCCTGATGCTGCCTACTACCACTCAGTCAGACTGCTCTATGAAATATCAAATCATAGACTTAATTATAATATAATAAACACATAGGAATATCAGCCTTAGTTTCCAGATTTGACCAAATTAATGACCTATGATTTCGAAAACAAAACGTTCATTCTTTCAGTGAAATACGGAACCGTTCCGTATTTTATCTAACGGGTGGCAACCCTAAGTCTAAATATTGCTGTTACATTGCACAACCTTCAATGTTATGTCATAATTATGTAAAATTCTGGCAAATTAATTACGGTCTTTGTTAGGAAGAAACGGTCTTCACACAGTTCGCAACGAGCCAGGCGGCCCAAACTGCTGCATATACCCTGACTGCTTGCACAGAACACAAGAGAAGTGACACAATTTCCCTAGTTAATATTACCTGCTAACATTAATTTATTTTAACTAAATATGCATTTTTAAAAAAATATATACTTGTGTATTGATTTTAAGAAAGGCATTGATGTTTATGGTTAAATAAATTTGCGCAACGACAGTGCTTTTTTCGCGAATGCGCTTGTTAAACCATCACCCGTTTGGCGAAATAGGCTGTGATTCGATGATAAATTAACAGGCACCTCATTGATTATTTGCAACGCAGGACAAGCTAGTTAATCTGGTAATATCATCAACCATGTGTAGTTAACTAGTGATTATGTTAACCTGTCTAGGATCAGCGTGGCGCTAGCGGCACACCCCCCCCCCCCCCCCCACTGAAAAACCAGTGCCGCGAAATTCAAAAAAAATATTTTTTTAAAATATTTAACTTTCACACATTAAAGTCCAATACAGCTAATGAAAGACACAGATCTTATGAATCCAGTCAACATTTCCGATTTTTAAAATGTTTTACAGGGAAGACACAATATGTAAAGATGTACATCTATTACCTAAAAACACATTAGCATATTCCACCATCTTTTATTTGTCCACCAACACCAGTAGCCATCACCAATTCGGCTAAACTAAGATATTTATAGCCCCTAACCAACAAAAAAACTCATTAGATGACAGTCTGATAACATATTTATGGTATGGGATAGGTTTTGTTAGAAAAAAGTGCATATTTCAGGTAGACTTCATAGTTTACAATTGCACCCACCATCACAAATGGACTAGAATAATTACAATGAGCAACGTGTTTACCTAACTACTAATCATCAAACATTTCGTAAAAATACACAGCATACACGAATCGAAAGTCACAGATCCTGTGAATACAGACAATATTTCAGATTTTCTAAGTGTCTTACAGCGAAAACACAATAAATCGTTATATTAGCTTAGCACATAGCAATTAGCAGCCCAGCATTGATTCTAGCCAAAGTGAGCGATAAAAGTCAACATCGCCAAAAGATATTAATTTTTTCACTAACCTTCTCAGAATTCTTCCGATGACACTCCTGTAACATCACATTACAACATGCATATACAGTTTGATCGAAAATGTTTATATTTAGCCACCAAAATCATGGTTAGACAATGTGAAATGTAGACAAGCTGGTAAAGAAAACGTCCTTGCGCCACTTAGACAGTGATCTACTCTTATACATAAATACTCATAAACGTGACTAAAAAATATAGGGTGGACAGGGATTGATAGACAATTTAATTCTTAATACAATTGCGTTATTACATTTTTTAATTTATCCTTACTTTTCAATACAGTTTGCGCCAAGCGAAGCTACGTCAAAAAACATGGCGTCCTAAGCCACTAAAATGTTTCGACAGAAACACGATTTATCATAATAAAAATGTCCTACCTTGAGCTGTTCTTCCATCAGTATCTTGGGCAAAGGATCCTTTCTTGGGAGAAATCGTCTTTTGGTGGAAAGCTGTCCTCTTGCCATGTGGAAATGTCAACTACGTTCGGGATGAACGGAAAAGCGCACCCAACTTTTCACATCGTTGCAAAAATAAATGTCCCAAAATCGCACTAAACGGATATAAATTGCTATAAAACGCTTTAAATTAACTACTTTGTGATGTTTGTAACTCCTATAACGAGTGAAAAGATGACCGGAGAAATATAACAGGCTAAACTAACGCTTGGAACAGGAGAGGGTCGGTGTCTTCCACGCGCGTTACGCAGCAAGAAAAGACTTGCTAGCTAAAGGTTTTTTTCATTTGTAGGGCCTGTGAACGAGCAATCGAGCCCGTTGGAATCGTCATCACGTAAAGGCATCCAGGGGAAGACGTAAGAAGTGTCCGTATAGTCATAGCAACGACAGAGCCCTTTTAAATGACTTCAGAAAAGTGGCCAACGTTTCTCAAATCTGACTCCATGTCAGGGAAATTGCTGTAGAATGGGCTCTGTTCCACTTAGAGACAAAATTTCAACTCCTATAGAAACTATAGACTGTTTTCTATCCAATAATAATAATAATATGCATATTGTACGATCAAGGATTTTGTGGGAAGCCGTTTAAAAAATTAGCCACATTAGCATAAATAGTCTAAACAGCGCCCCCATCCCCAACAGGTTAATTAAGATTGATTGTTTTTTAAAAGATGAGTTTAATGTTAGCTAGCAACTTACCTTGGCTCCTTGTTGCGTTCGCTTAACAGGTGGTTGTCCTGCCACGCAGTTTCCTCGTGGAGTGCAATGTAATCGGCCATAATCGGCGTCCAAAAATGGCTATTACCGATTGTTATGAAAACTTGAAATCGGCCCTAATTAATCGGCCAACCTCTACTCAGTACATTCCCTTAGCACTTGAACCAGGCTAATTCTGTTGTTCCTCTTCCTCCTCACCATCTCTCTGCCTCTTGGCCTGTTTGGTCAATCTGACTGTCTCTTCCCTGGTGTTTTTGCATGGGGTCTGATAAGGGATGGGGTCTGATAAGGGATGGGGTCTGATAAGGGATGGGGTCTGATAAGGGATGGGGTCTGGTAAGGGATGGGGTCTGGTAAGGGATGGGGTCTGGTAAGGGATGGGGTCTGGTAAGGGATGGGGTCTGGTAAGGGATGGGGTCTGGTAAGGGATGGGGTCTGGTAAGGGATGGGGTCTGGTAAGGGATGGGCTTCCTAAATAATAGATGATTAAAACTTGTTAAAATTGTATCACCAGTGAGGGTTGTGTGTGTTTTAGGGGTTTGTGTATGTGTTTGTGTGTTCTCCCATCTCTCTTTCCCAGCTGTCCAATTTAAGTTAGAGGAATTGCTCAGAATGAAATGAAACCAGTAAATCTCACATGCTTTTATGATCAATTCGATTTGTATTATTATTCTCCCCACTGCTCCCTTTCTCGCTCCACCCTCCTCTCTCTCTCTACATAGAGCTCCAGGTGTTCAAAAACTATTTTCTGAGCTCAGAATCTCCCAATATTCCATAGTAAGGAAGCCTTGGAGATGCAACGTTTCTGATGTGGAGATGAGATGAATGGTCAGAATTCAGATGGAGCCACCTAATCAGATTCCTCCCTGGCTGAAGCAGAAGAGAGCTCAGCCATTCATGTATGAGAGAGGCCTGCGAGATAGCCAATGGGCTTCTCTCTGAAGGAGCTTAAATCGATACATTACATCGACTGTCCGTCTGAATTACTGAGTGAGGTGGCTTTTGAAATGCAGCAGTTTGAGCTTCAGTCTCGGGGCCTTTCAACCTTGAAGAACTAACACAGGAAGGCCATGAGGAAGGCCAGCCATTACACTAGTGGCTTTTTAGCCTATCCTGACTCCATGAAACGACTCCGTTTCATCTAATTTCTCTGCGTCCTCTCGGTCTGTTGGTTGCGGGATATATTATCCTCGGGCAACGTAGTTCACTGCACTCCGTGTCCAAATGTTCGCTCTGACCTTATCGTCTCATTCTGAACTCTTCTGTGGAGTCGAAACGCTGCTTTCTAACACTTGCAATTATCTCCTTCTTTTGCGGCCATCGAGTGCCGCAACTTGAACCAAGCCTTATCTGCTGGAGGGCAGAGTAGAGAGGCTCGCTGTCGGTAGGTCGGTCGGTCTGTTTTTTATTTTTTTTCAGCACACCTGACCTTAGAGGTAGAGACACAAAGTAGGCCAGCCAGAGTAGTAGTGGGTAGATTGACGTTGTCGACCTGGTGTTGTTGACCTCATCTCTGCAGTACTCTCTGCAGTACTCTACTAGGTTAGTGTGAACGTCTCTCTCCTCTTCAGTAAAGTGTTGATTCTGGCCTGATTTCTGATACACACAGAGAAAGGCTACACATCTCCTTCCAACATAATCTGGCGCAGTATGGCAGGGTCTTAGTAACCTGCTGGGCCTCTCTCTCGTTCTCTTTCCCCCCCCCCCCCCTCTCTCCCCTATGTCTCTTTGTCCTCTCGGTCTCTCTCTCAAAGTTTTATCCACTTTGAAATACTCTCTTTTTAGATTAAGCTCATTCCCTACACATGCACGCACACCCGCGCGCACACACACACACCCCATTGGCGCACACACACAAACACACACACACACACACACCATTGGCTCCCATTGACAACACATGTACTTTCAACGCCCCAGCCTGTCCTTCCTTCTTCCTGTGGATGAAACTCCGCACATAGTCCACCCGCAGGAGAGGGGAGCTGACACATACAACGTGTGGAGCGGGGGATGGAGAAAGAAGATGGGGGGGGGGGGGGGTGGAGAAAGCACATTGACCCTCTCTGTATGTTAATGCTGTTACCACATGTGCCTGCCTGCTTCCACACTCCAAAGGTCCTATTGTCTCACTTTTCCATTTCATTAGAACTATGCATTATGTATTGACTGTCACATGTAAATGATAATCATTACCCCCCCCACCCCCTCTTTTCCTCCGTTCCCCGGTCTACTCTATATGATCCTGGTGGAACTCCTTGGCGTTGAGATGAGATGAAACACATTTCCATACCGTCACACATATGTATGTGTGTGTGTGTGTGTGTTTGTCTGCTCTGCATAGATGAGCAATTTTCCATACGCCATCACTGTTCTTCCCAAGGGAGGAAGTTGGAACTCAGGTTGAAAACTTTTTCAGGAAGAAGACGAATGGAGGGAGAGGAGATGGGACATACACACACACACACACACACACACACAGTCTCACGTATGCACGGCACACATCCTACACACACACACTCCCTTCTCTTCCCCACCCCACATTCCAGGCATCTGGGCATGCAGTTGGTTTGTATTTGTAAGCAAACAGAGAGTGGTAGGGAACTGTGTGTGTGTGTGTGTGTGTGTGTGTGTGTGTGTGTGTGTGTGTGTGTGTGTGTGTGTGTGTGTGTGTGTGTGTGTGTGTGTGTGTGTGTGTGTGTGTGTGTGTGTGTGTGTGTGTGTGTGTGTGTGTGTGTGTGTGTGTGTGCGCGCGCGTGTGATTGGTTTATGATGGGGTTGAGAACCCTGACCAACCTCTTTTTCTTTTGATTCAGCTCTGTCCTTGTCTGTCTGTGATCTCCGACTGGCTTCAGGTTTCCACTGTCTGCTTCACAACACCAGGCACCGTCCTCAACCTTTTACACTGCATTACTCTCCCCTTTTTAATATATCTGGATCATCAATCTGGGTTGTTGTTTCACCTAGGCCTCCATCTGTCTCACCCGTGCATGTGTGTGTTTTTCTAAAATACCTCCCAAGGGGTTTATTGACTAAACGAGCGAGTTTGGTTTCAACCCCGCACATGCACGCCACCTCCATCAGATCCAGTTCCCGTTGAGAAACGCTCCCCTCCGATTGCGCCTGTCATGTTTTCGCGACAAGTCGCTGTGACTACCACCACCGCACGTCACTTTGACCTTTCCTGTTTAGTTGACGCGTGACCACGCTCCCCGTTTCCCACGCGACATCCGTGGCGCGCTGGAGCAACTCTACGTCCGCTCGCCGCCAGCCTGGAGGACGGGAGACGCGAAGAAGAGGAAAAGGTCATGTACCTCAGAGAGAGAGAGAGAGAGAGAGAGAGTGGTTCTGTGATTTGGCGTGGTGCTATGATTAGGTCAGGACTCCCCTCTGTTCTACAGCTAGAGCTTCAGTCTAAAGGGAGGTTATGACATTTGTAGTCCCCGGTGAATAATTGTGCGACCCTATTTCAGCGAACACGACTGACATTTCAAACACATGGATACCCCAGGCAGCGTGTAGTAAGGGAGGCCCGGCTTGGTTTTGAAGATGTCGCGGTGTTGACCCGACCACGTCAGATTTCTACAAGGACTGCGTTGATCTGCTGTACCGTTCTCGACGTGATACTGCGATATTTCGAGAATCGGGTCGTTTTGCAACATACCCAGAGTCAGATGAACTCAGGGATACCGTGGTTGTCTCCGCGTGCCGTTTGGAGATGATTTGAAGGTAGCGTGTCTTTAGCTTAGTGCAATTGCTTGAAGTCTCCGGGTACAGTATCCAGCTCCTCTCTAATGCAGGTTAATGTACATTCTAACTACAGCTGGGAGGTCACCACGTTGTAGTCTGTATTGTTTACAAGTGTATATGAAACTATATTTTGATTGTAGTTTATTTCATTTTGGGTAATCGTATTCTCTGAAGTACACATTTCGTTCATCCGCATTAGGCTGTGGGCATCCTCTCAAGTCATCACTCCTAGCCAGCTGTGACAATGGTACAGCACTTCCGTTTTGAGGGATGAGGAAGTTGACAATGAGGACGTTGACAGAATCTCGTTTCTTATGATTATCAGGCAAATGAACAAATGTGTAAAATAGACACTGACTGTACCAAACATTAAGGACACCTTCCTAATATTGAGTTGCACCCCCCACGAATTAGCCTCAATTCGTCGGGGCATGGACTCTACCAGGTGTCGAAAGCATTCCACAGGGATGCTGGCCCATGTTGCCGCCAATGCTTCCCACAGTTGTCAAGTTGGCTGGATGTCCTTCGGGTGGTGGACCATTCTTGATACACACGGGAAACTGTTGAGCGTGAAAACCAAGCCGTCTTGTAGTTCTTGACACAAACCTGTGTGCTTGGCACCTACTACCATATCCTGTTCAAAGGCACTTAAATATTTCGTCATGCCCATTCGCCCTTTGAATGACTCACATACACAATCCATGTCTCAATTGTCTCAAGGCTTAAAAATACTGTAGCTTTCACCTGGACTCTCTTGCTCAGTCTGTCACGGAAAGAGCCAGGTCTCCTTAATGTTTTGTACTCTGTGTACATATTTATACATTTGTAAGGCTAAATTACCATCCACCCAGCTTTGGGGTATCTAGAAGCAGTGGTGTGTATTCATTTTTTTTTAAAGTATAAAATAATAGACAATCAGCGTTGAGCAAAACTGAGTAAGCTCAACTGTGAATGGTCCTGGCGCACCAAAAAAAAAAAAGTTTTAAAGGAAGCCAGTTTGGATTTAGCGTCACTCCTATCAAATCACATCGAGAACAGACCTCCAGTGGCTCGTTAGCTAGCTAAAGTTGTCCCTTTCCTAAATTAGCCATGGATGGAAATAGGGATTTGGACATATTGTTTTACTTAATTCTCCGTGCTGGCCAATGATTATAACAGCGATTCTGATCCAACCATTAATTCATACATTATGCTCCTGGCCTGAGAGGATGGAAGTTCAATATGTAGACTAGGTGTAGAAAGCTAATGTTAACTAGCGAACGATGCCCATGAAAGGAAGTTAAGCTAGCGAGCAAGCATTTTAGCCAGGTAGCCTAGGACAACAACAACAAATCCAAAAACCTGTACTGTATGACAGAGTCATAGACCGTCAACATGAAATAGAGGAGGATGGCATTGGTGTTTCTCTAGAAGTAGAGTGAGTCAACATGTTTTTTCTAATTGCACGAATGTCGCGCACACACACACACACACACACACACACAGAAATCAGAACCATGGGCATCCACATCATATTTACCTTACGTTGATTGGACTAAATAGTTTTTGGTATCTTTTAGTTGTCACTGTATTAGACTAAGCAGAGGTGATTTGATGTTGAAATGTCGAAATGGTCCTGGAATAGTGGAGGCAGCTCCTGTTTTCTTTGTGACTTGCGGTAACTCAGTGGTTCTAAATCCAATAGTAGTTTAGTAGTCCGAAAATGTCTGAAAACATTTAACTTCCTTGACCATGCTGTAGGTCATGTGACTGTTTGTTACATGCACTGGACAGAGGTTGCTCTCATTTTGTGATGAAACAAAGGTGTGGTTAAATTTATTCTGCCGCTATGCCTTATTGTCTCGGCGTTTATGCCTATATATCACAGTCGCAAGGCATATGAACTAACAGGTTACAGAGAAACCAACGCAATTATCAATATGGCTTTTTTGGGGGGGGGGGTTTACTGTCGCACCCCTACTAGTTAGAACGTATATTTCCCTGCTTTTGGGAGGAGCTGGTTGCTGTACCTGCAGACTTCCAGCAATTACGCTATGCTAACACCATGCTAACTTCAATTATCTTCAATTGCACACAGAGACATACAAATGGTATCCATGGGTTCATCTGACTCTTGTAAAAAAAAAAAAATACAAATACAAATAAAGAAAACGACCTAAATCTCAATCTCGCAGAGTAGTTACCAGACACTTTGTTTTGTTAGGCCCTAAATCACACATACAGTTGAAGTCGGAAGTTTACATACACTTAGGTTGGAGTCATTAAAACTAGTTTTTCAACCACTCCACAAATTTCTTGTTAACAAACTATAGTTTTGGCAAGTCGGTTAGGACATCTACTTTGTGCATGACACAAGTCATTTTTCCAACAGTTGTTTACAGACAGATTATTTAACTTATAACTTACTGAATCACAATTCCAGTGGGTCAGAAGTTTACATACACTAAGTTGACTGTGCCTTTAAACAGCTTGGAAAATTACAGAAAATGATGTCATGGCTTTTGAAGCTTCTGATAGGCTAATTACATTTACATTTTAGTCATTTAGCAGACGCTCTTATCCAGAGCGACTTACAGTAGAGTGCATACATTTTATTACATGTTACATACTGAGACAATGATATCCCTACCGGCCAAACCCGCCCTAACCCGGACGACGCTATGCCAATTGTGCGTCGCCCCACGGACCTCCCGGTTGCGGCCGGCTGCGACAGAGCCTGGGCGCGAACCCAGAGACTCTGGTGGCCCTAGACCACTGCGCCACCCGGGAGGACACAATTTGAGTCAATTGGAGGTGTACCTGTGAATGTATTTCAAGGCATACCTTCAAACAGCCAAGACCTCAGAAAAAAAATTGTAGACCTGTACAAGTCTGGTTCATCCAGCAATTTCCAAACACCTGAAGGTACAACGTTCATCTGTACAAACAATAAAACCGCCATAAAAAATCCAGACTACGGTTTGCAACTGCACATGGGGACAAAGATCGTACTACTCGGATAAATGTCCTCTGGTCTGATGAAACAAAAATAGAACTGTTTGGCCATAATGACCATCGTTATGTTTGGAGGAGAAAGGGGGAGGCTTGCAAGCCGAAGAACACCATCCCAACCGTGAAGCACGGGGGGGGGGGGGGGGGGGGGGGGGGGGCAGCATCATGTTGTGGGGAACTTCACAAAATAGATGGCATCATGAGGCAGGGAAATTATGTGGATATATTGAAGCAACATCTCAAGGCATCAATCAGGAAGTTAACGCTTGGTCACAAATGGGTCTTCCAAATGGACAATGACCCCAAGCATACTTCCTAAGTTGTGGCAAATGGCTTAAGGACAACAAAGTCAAGGTATTGGAGTGTCCATCACAAAGCCTTGACCTCAATCCTATAGAAAATTTGTGGGAAGAACTGAAAAAGCATGTGCGAGCAAGGAGGTCTACAAACCTGACTCAGTTACACCAGCTCTGTCAGGAGGAATGGGCCAAAATTCACCCAACCTATTGTGGGAAGCTTGTGGAAGGCTACCTGAAACATTTGACCTAAATTCAACAATTTAAAGGCAATGCTACCAAATACTAATTGAGTCTATGTAAACTTCTGACCCACTGGGAATGTGATGAAAGAAATAAAAGCTGAAATAAATCATTCTTTCTACTATTATTCTGACATTTCACGTTAATAAAATAAAGTGGTGATTTTAAATGACCTAAGACAGGGAATATTTACAAGGACTAAATGTCAGGAATTGTGAAAAAAAAAAAAAAAATGTATTTGGCTATGGTGTATGTAAACTTCCGACTTCAACTGTACCTGCACTATAGCACTTTAGTTTGTGTGGAACCACCTCATTTGCTTGACATATAAATCTATATAGATGTCCTAATTAATATTTATTGGTAGAGAGTTTCTAGCACTCTGCTTCCCTTAATGCACCACTTTGGTCTTGTTTGGTCCTCTTAGGTAGGTTGGTAGGTAGGTAAGTTGATGGGTATGTAGGTAGGTTGTATTCAGACCCTTTACTCAGTAGTATGTTGCATCACCTTTGACAGCGATTACAGCCTCGAGTCTTCTTGGGTATGATGCTACAAGTTTGGCACACCTGTATTTGGGGAGTTTCTCCCATTTCTTCTCTGCAGATTCTCTCAAGCTCTGTCAGGTTGGATGGAGAGCATTGCTGCATTTTCAAGTATCTCCACAGATGTTCGATCAGGTTCAAGTCCGGACTCTGGCTGGGCCACTCAAGAACATTCAGAGACTGGTCCTGAAGCCACTCCTGGGTTGTCTTGGCTGAGGGTCGTTGTCCTGTTGGAAGGTGAACCTTCGGCAACAGTCTGAGGTCCTGAGGTTTTTATCAAGGATCTCTCTGTTCTTTGCTCCGTTCTTCTTTGCCTGACTAGTCTCCCACTCCCTGCCGCTGAAAAACATCCCCACAGCATGATGCTGCCACCACCATGCTTCACCATAGGGATGGTGCCAGGTGTCCTCCAGACGTGACGCTTGGCATTCAGGCCAAAGAGTTCAATCTTGGTTTCATCAGACCAGAAAATCTTGTTTCTCATGGTCTGAGAGGTTTTTGGCAAACTCCAAGCGGGGCTGTCAAGTGCCTTTTTACAGAGGTGTGGCTTCCGTCTGGCCTGATTTGGTGGAGTGCTGCGAAGATGGTTTTCCTTCTGGAAGATTCTCCCATCTCCACAGAAGAAATCTAGATCTCTGTCAGTGACCATCAGGTTCATGGTCACCTCCATGACCAAGGCCCTTCTCCCTCGATTACTCAGTTTGGCCGGGCAGCCAGCTCTAGGAAGAGTCTTGGTGGTTCCAAACTTCTTCCATTTAAGAATTGTAACGGTACTCCTCTTCCTCTTCATCCGAAGAGGAGGAGCATGGATTGAACCAAGGCGCAGCGTTTTGAAATGACATAATTTTAATTAAACAAAACGGGAAAAACACGAAACAAAACCACTTGAAATAATTAACAAAATAACAAAACGAATGTAGACAAACCTGAACATACGAACTTACATAAAACACGAAGAACGCACAACAGGAAAAATGACTACATAAAACGAAGAACGCACGAAACAGTCCCGTATGGTGCAACAAACACTAACACAGGAGACAACCACCCACAACGAACACTGTGAAACAACCTACCTAAATATGACTCTCAATTAGAGGAAACGCCAAACACCTGCCTCTAATTGAGAGCCATACCAGGCAACCCTAAACCAACATAGAAACAGAAAACATAGAATGCCCACCCAAACTCACGTCCTGACCAACTAACACATACAACAAACTAACAGAAATAGGTCAGGAACGTGACAAGAATGAATGGTATTTGCTCTGAAATGCACTGTCAACTGTGAGACCTTATATAGACAGGTGTGTGTTTTTCCGAACATTGTCCAAATCAAATCAAATGTATTTATATAACCCATCTTATACAGTGGGGCAAAAAAGTATTTAGTCAGCCACCAATTGTGCAAGTTCTCCCACTTAAAAAGATGAGAGAGGCCTGTAATTTTCATAATATGTACACTTCAACTATGACAGACAAAATGAGGGGGAAAAATCCAGAAAATCACATTGTATGATTTTTTATGAATTTATTTGCAAATTATGGTGGAAAATAAGTATTTGGTCACCAACAAACATGCAAGAATTCTGGCTCTCACAGACCTGTAACTTCTTCTTTAAGAGGCTCCTCTGTCCTCCACTCGTTACCTGTATTAATGGCACCTATTTGAACTTGTTATCAGTATAAAAGACACCTGTCCACAATTTCAAACAGTCACACTCCAAACTCCACATGTGATTTTCTGGATTTTTTTTCCTCATTTTGTCTGTCATAGTTGAAGTGTACCTATGATGAAAATTACAGGCCTCTCTCATCTTTTTAAGTGGGAGAACTTGCACAATTGGTGGCTGACTAAATACTTTTTTGCCCCACTGTATCAGCTGATATATCAAAGTGCTGTATAGAAACCCAGCCTAAAACCCCAAACAGCAAACAATGCAGATGTAGAAGCACGGTGGCTAGGAAAAACTCTAGAGAGGAACCAGAAAAACCTAGAGAGGAACCAGGCTATGAGGGGTGGCCAGTCCTCTTCTGGCTGTGCCGGGTGGATATTATAACAGAACATGGCCAAGATGTTCAAATGTTCATAAATGACCAGCATGGTCAAATAATAATAATCACAGTAGTTGTCGATGGTGCAACAAGTCAGCACCTCAGGAGTAAATGTCAGTTGGCTTTTCATAGCCGATCATTGAGAGTATCTCTACCGCTCCTGCTGTCTCTAGAGAGTTGAAAACAGCAGGTCTGGGACAGGTAGCACGTCCGGTGAACAGGTCAGGGTTCCATAGCCGCAGGCAGAACAGTTGAAACTGGAGCAGCAGCACGGCCAGGTGGACTGGGGACAGCAAGGAGTCATCATGCTAGGTAGTCCTGAGGCATGGTCCTAGGGCTCAGGTCCTCCGAGAGAGAGAGAGAGAGAGAGAATTAGAGAGAGCATACTAAAATTCACACAGGACACCGGATACGACAGGAGAAATACTCCAGATATAACAGACTGACCCTAGCCCCCAGACACACAAACTACTGCAGCATAAATACTGGAGGCTGAGACAGGAGGGGTCAGGAGACACTGTGGCCCCATCCGATGATACCCCCGGACAGGGCCAAACAATCAATTGAATTTACCACAGGTGGACTCCAATCAAGTTGTAGAAACATCTCAAGGATGATCAATGGAAACAGGATGGACCTGAGCTCAATTTTTAGTCGCAAAGCAAAGGGTTTGAATACTTATGTAAATAAGGTATTTCTGTTTTTTATTTGTAATAAATGTGCTAAAATGAAAAAAAAATCTGTTTTCGCTTTGTCATTATGGGGTATTGTGTTGAGATTGCTAAATGTTTAATTTTATTTAATCAATTTTAGGATAAGGCTAACATAACAAAATATGGAAAAGTCAAGGGGTCTTTCCGGTGGCACTGTAAGTAGATTGATAGGTGGATTGATTGATTGATAGGTGGATTGATTGATAGGCACAGAGAAAGCCAGTGGACATAATGACTTTCTCCACACTTACAGGATAAAAAAATAATACCTTTGAATTGAAGCAAATTTCTCTCAACCCTCTGAATGTATTGTAGCCTTCTCTCCCATACGCCTCTGCTCCATCTAATTCATTACCTGCTCTCCGCTCCCTCTCTGTTCTCTGTGATTAGGTGTGATTGTCTGTATTTATCAGTCGGCTGTGTCAAACATTAACGTTGGCAGCGTGGAGAGCTAGCACTTTGACTAATAAGTTACACCTGCCCTTCACTCGCCCACAACCCCCTCTGTTTTTCTGACGGAAAACCCACGAGGCAGAGAGACAGCGAAGACCACCATCTTTTTCCCACCCACCTGTACCTCAATGTTAATGTGGAGAGGGAGCGAGGGAGAGATTGAATAGAATTGAGGGGGGGGGGGGGGGGGGGGGGACCATGGCCTGCTCCTAACCACCCACCCACACATCACTGGCTCTGTGTGGCTATATAGAAAGGAAGAGAGATGTGGAAGGAGAGGAGAGAATCCTCAATTTAAACTCTGAAGTGCATTTAAAATGGCAACACACTTAGCAGTAAAACAATCAAATCAGAGAAGTAAAATAGCAGAGGGAGGAGAGAGGTGTGTGTGTGTGTGTGTGTGTGTGTGTGTGTGTGTGTGTGTGTGTGTGTGTGTGTGTGTGTGTGTGTGTGTGTGTGTGTGTGTGTGTGTGTGTGTGTGTGTGTGTGTGTGTGTGTGTGTGTTAGTTATTTGTATTCATGTATTCATGCCATTTGGCCCGGTGTGAAATAATAGGTCATTCCAGCACAAAAAGCAGCACAGGAGCTGAATTTATAATGACTGTGATTTCCCTCTTTCCCCCTCTCTTTCTTCTCCACGCGTCTGAATCTACTGGAGAGGGAGGGAGGGAGAGCGAGAGGTGTCTGATGGGGTTGCTTATATCACCTGTTTCTCACCTAAAGAGAGGTGTCACCGGAATGAATGCCATTCAGCTGAATAGTGGAACGGTGTCTGGCTGGGTACGCGTGACCGCATGGGCGCACGTATGCGTGCGGAAGTATGTACTTGTGGGCGAGCGCGCATCACAGACCTACTCGCACTAGGTAGAGCATGAGTGGACAGCCATGTATTTGTGGTTACCTAGCAGCATCCAGTACATTCCACGTTGTAAAGTCCAGTCAGACCATCTGTATTGTAGAGAATCTGGACCTAGCTGCTGTTGCTTGGCCTGAAAGTACCTCGTCTTGAAAGTTATAGCCCTGAACTATAACAGAGTATGATAAGTCACATTTCACATGGATGATTTTAAAAGGCTTGGCGTTGAGGGAAGAGTTGGAACACAGACCAGAAAACATGATTTATACTGTAAGGGTCAAGTAAAACGCATGTAAAATACATGTTAGTAGAGGACACACACACACAGGGCCGATGTAAAATGCTTGTCAAAGCCGTTGTAATAGTACTACTAAACTGCCTTGAAAGGAGAGTTTGACATTGTGTTTAAGTACCATGTGAGATATAGCCTAGCCACGAGAGCTCTGTTCTTCTGTCCTATACTTTCTTCACCTGTTGGCAATGGATACCTATAGGCTGTAATGACACACACACACACACACACACACACACACACACACACACACACACACACACACACACACACACACACACACATATATACATATATATATATATATATATATATATATATATACATACACACACACACACACACACACACACACACACACACACACACACACACACACACACACACACACACACACAAGTCACTTCTGATAAAAGGCTTTGCTCTTATATAATATCCATAATGTTGCGTTATTCCAAGGTGTTTGTAGACATTTAGTATTGGCTCAGGTCTGTCTAGGCCTCTCTCTCAGCCTCCTCTCTTCGTTGACCATACATCACTGTCTAGCTGGACTGGGCTGCTCTAAACCTGCCAGGGGTTCTGGAGAGTTGGTGTTTTATGGCTATTACTTTGTTCCTTTTATCGCCGCCTTACTTTATTCTCTGACGTCACAGGCCTCGATGCCCTCCACTGATATCACACTCAGTGTGTGTGTGTGTGTGTGTGTGTGTGTGTGTGTGTGTGTGTGTGTGTTAGTTATAGGGTTTCAAATGGTCATTGTGACTGACATCTAACATTAGGATCCCTGTGGTGACACAGCATGGTAGCACTAGCCGACCACAACACTCAGGAGGTCATTGTGTGTGTGTGTGGGTGGGTGCGTGTGTCTGGTCCAATCTGGACACTAAGTAAAACCAGTCAGAATATGTCTCAAACACATGCAATTAACAATCATTGCAATCAACAGAACAAGTCCGGTGTACCAGGTCCACATTAAGGTGTGTTATTATCAGAATGATTGTCCGGTATGGCTATTACTCTGTTGCACTCCTCAGCACCATCACCATCACCACATCAGACGTTGCAACATTGTGTCCATTGGTTATTCAGACCGTTGACGGACCGTCGGTATGACGCCGTATTGCTTTTTCAGATCTTCTCTTGTTCAATATACAAAGTCTTAACAGAGGGTTGATGTAGATTTCCGTAACCATAATGTGCAGGGGAAACAGTGTGTTGTGTGGATGAAGAGTCTTACAGGCTATTTGTTTTCTGGTCTTTAGTAACTAAATATCTGTTGCACTCTACAGGGAGCTGCTTTGCTTTTGAACGTTGTTTGTGTGTGTGTGTGTGGGGGGGGGGGTGTGCGTGTGTGCGGGTGTGAGCAGAAGCAAACAGAAAGAGACTTGAGCACTAAAACACAGCAGGCCAACCACAGCACTCCTTCCTTGATCTCATCCACCCTCCCCCCTCTCTCTCTCCTTCTCTCTCTCCTTCTCTCTCTCTGTCCTCGCTACATCTTTCTTCTCTCTCTCACCCCCCCCCCCTCTCTCACCCCCCTCTCTCTCCTTCTCTCTCTTTCCTTCCTCTCTCTATCCTTGCCGCAGTCATAATGTAAAACAAATTTGAACAAAGCCTGGTGAAATTGAAAAGGCTTCTATCCTGCATCACTCTGGAATTAGTTTATTAGCATTTTAAAGGTGGCACAAAATAGACTTAAAAACCCATTTTCAGGGGGAAATGACTTTTTAAAGAAAATATACATTCAGTGTTTCCCCAGGGACCTGCTAGCTGTTCCCATAGACTTCCATTTAAAAGCGCCTCTCGGCAGAAATGTATATAAATAAATTACATTCTATTTTTATTTTATTTGCAGCGTTGGCAGCAATGTAAATTTAGGAACACTGATTGTACACATTTGGGGATGATAAGTTGGATGGCACACAGGGTGGATCGTTTTAGGCGGAAACTGAGTTTTATCAGTGGGAATGGAGGTGTAGTAGGGTGTTTGTTGCCCTCGCACACCCTTGTCTCCCGACGGAAACCGATGAGACTGAGAAAAGAACATGTTTATCTGTGCGTCTGTAGGCGGGTGAGAACGAGTGAGAGTGGGTGTGCACCCTAAATCATTGCTCTTTCACTGGGGTAAATGAACATTTCATATAAAATATGTCTGATTCCGATGTTTTCTGAAAGCAATGTTAAGGTAAGCAAACGTCTTTGTGTTGAAACAGTTGAACAAGTCATTATTCTGCTCAATGCAAAGTAACATCTGTAAGCGTGTGCCTCGGTGTATCCAATTTAAAAGGGAAAAGAGGTGTGTGTGTGTGTGTGTGTGTGTGTGGCAGGTATACAGAGGGCTGTATCTGACAATAATGGGTTCCCCTCCCAGTTGACGTTTTATAACAGCATGTACTCATTACAACCAACACCTGCTTCTGCTATTTACTGTGTGTGTGTGTGTGTGTGTGTGTGTGTGTGTGTGTGTGTGTGTGTGTGTGTGTGTGTGTGTGTGTGTGTGTGTGTGTGTGTGTGTGTGTGTGTGTGTGTGTGTGTGTGTGTGTGTGTGTGTAATGTTTTTGTAAATTCTCCCCAGCCCAAACACATTCATCTGTATTCTAGTGCAGTAATGAGGTGAGAGACCATTTTTATGTGTGTGTGTCTGTTTTGAGAGAGAGAGAGAGAGAGAGGAGGAGAAGTGGCCACCATGGTCTCTGGGGTTCCAAAGCCCTGTGTGTGTAGGTGTAAAACAGTGCACATCTAGTAGGGTGAATGGTCTCTCGTATAGAGGTGACAGGCCATGCATACAGAGACTTAGTCATGTGTTTACTCCCGTGCTCTTTAATCAAACAATCCGAGCCACTGAGAGATGTTCCATGGGGAAAACACCCACTGACATAATGTGGATAATGTCACAATTCAAGAGAATCATGAATATATACAGTACCAGTCAAAAGTTTGGACACCTACTTATTCCATGTTTTTTTCTTTCTTTTTACTGTTTTCTACATTGTAGAATAATAGTGAAGACATTAATTAAAAACTATGAAATAACCCATATGGAATCATGTAGTAACCAAACAAGTGTTAAACACTGTACATCGTAAAAATTCAAAAAATGTGCTGTTAATTTAAGGTTAAGGTTAGGCATTAAGGTTAGCAGTGTGGTTAGGGTTAGGTTTTTAATCCTATTTTTACTTGGTGTCTGTGCCAGCTAGTGGCCACTCTGCAGAGCTTCCTCCAGTATGTAGTCACCCCAATTAATGCCAATTTGCGAGACAACGTGCAGGGAATGTCTCTTATAACGATAGAGATGGACGGATGGACAGGCCGACACAGACGTGTGTGTGTGTGTGTGTGTGTGTGTGTGTGTGTGTGTGTGTGTGCTTCTGCCACGTGCACTAGCTCCACATCTTTGTCTCCTATTGCCAGCTTTCAGCCTGACCTTTTAGCCAGTGCCATTGTATTAGAGTGAATGAAACAGCAGTATGTCCATATTACAAAATAATCCCATGTCTTTCGCACAGCAGGATGACTTACTAAAGACGCCCTTTAAAGATATCCTCATGTCTAACCTCCATGTATTCATATCCCTTTTTAAAAAAAATACCATACTGTCTGACTGTATTCAGCATCATACCGTCCATTCTCATAGCTCACTGTGAGAGGGTGCATTATCAGGGTGTCTTACTGTAGAGAGAGAGAGAGAGAAACACAGAAGGAAATGGAGGGGGTGTTACTGTACAGAGAGAGTGGGAGAGAGAGAGAAACAGAGAAGGAGATAGGGAGGGGGGGGTGTTACTGAGCCTCTATAATGGGACGGGGGCGAGATTAGACGGCTAATCCTTTAAATCCTTTATTCTCCTTTAAGTCTTTTCTTCTCCTCCACTCCGATCCCTCCGTTCCAACGCTACGCCAGACAAGACGCGCTGAAGGGAGAGCCAGAGAACAATTAGCCCCAGTCTCAATGCTGCGGGAGACATCCTCTGGCAATGAACGGTGTCTGTGTGTTTGTTCAGTTAGTATAGATGTGCATAACCCTTCTCACGATTAGCAAGCGTGGGACTTTGATTCCCTAACCACTAAAAGCCCTTTTCTAGACTCCAGCAGAGAGCCGACGGAGACAGCAGAGGATTCAAACACGATACGATACGATACAAGCCCTATTTGTACCCTTCTCCCCCCCCCCCTTCATTTAGTTGTCTGGTTCATTGTTTGTTTAGCGTTATCAGATTGAGTGTGATGTGCCGATGAGAGATCCACTTTTCCTGGCCCTGAGAAAGGCTAGATTACTAGTTGATTCACCGTGTACCTTCATCTCGTGTGTGTGTGTGTGTGTGTGTGTGTGTGTGTGTGTGTGTGTGTGTGTGTGTGTGTGTGTGTGTGTGTGTGTGTGTGTGTGTGTGTGTGTGTGTGTAATGTTTTTGTAAATTCTCCCCAGCCCAAACACATTCATCTGTATTCTAGTGCAGTAATGAGGTGAGAGACCATTTTTATGTGTGTGTGTCTGTTTTGAGAGAGAGAGAGAGAGAGAGGAGGAGAAGTGGCCACCATGGTCTCTGGGGTTCCAAAGCCCTGTGTGTGTAGGTGTAAAACAGTGCACATCTAGTAGGGTGAATGGTCTCTCGTATAGAGGTGACAGGCCATGCATACAGAGACTTAGTCATGTGTTTACTCCCGTGCTCTTTAATCAAACAATCCGAGCCACTGAGAGATGTTCCATGGGGAAAACACCCACTGACATAATGTGGATAATGTCACAATTCAAGAGAATCATGAATATATACAGTACCAGTCAAAAGTTTGGACACCTACTTATTCCATGTTTTTTTCTTTCTTTTTACTGTTTTCTACATTGTAGAATAATAGTGAAGACATTAATTAAAAACTATGAAATAACCCATATGGAATCATGTAGTAACCAAACAAGTGTTAAACACTGTACATCGTAAAAATTCAAAAAATGTGCTGTTAATTTAAGGTTAAGGTTAGGCATTAAGGTTAGCAGTGTGGTTAGGGTTAGGTTTTTAATCCTATTTTTACTTGGTGTCTGTGCCAGCTAGTGGCCACTCTGCAGAGCTTCCTCCAGTATGTAGTCACCCCAATTAATGCCAATTTGCGAGACAACGTGCAGGGAATGTCTCTTATAACGATAGAGATGGACGGATGGACAGGCCGACACAGACGTGTGTGTGTGTGTGTGTGTGTGTGTGTGTGTGTGTGTGTGTGTGCTTCTGCCACGTGCACTAGCTCCACATCTTTGTCTCCTATTGCCAGCTTTCAGCCTGACCTTTTAGCCAGTGCCATTGTATTAGAGTGAATGAAACAGCAGTATGTCCATATTACAAAATAATCCCATGTCTTTCGCACAGCAGGATGACTTACTAAAGACGCCCTTTAAAGATATCCTCATGTCTAACCTCCATGTATTCATATCCCTTTTTAAAAAAAATACCATACTGTCTGACTGTATTCAGCATCATACCGTCCATTCTCATAGCTCACTGTGAGAGGGTGCATTATCAGGGTGTCTTACTGTAGAGAGAGAGAGAGAGAAACACAGAAGGAAATGGAGGGGGTGTTACTGTACAGAGAGAGTGGGAGAGAGAGAGAAACAGAGAAGGAGATAGGGAGGGGGGGGTGTTACTGAGCCTCTATAATGGGACGGGGGCGAGATTAGACGGCTAATCCTTTAAATCCTTTATTCTCCTTTAAGTCTTTTCTTCTCCTCCACTCCGATCCCTCCGTTCCAACGCTACGCCAGACAAGACGCGCTGAAGGGAGAGCCAGAGAACAATTAGCCCCAGTCTCAATGCTGCGGGAGACATCCTCTGGCAATGAACGGTGTCTGTGTGTTTGTTCAGTTAGTATAGATGTGCATAACCCTTCTCACGATTAGCAAGCGTGGGACTTTGATTCCCTAACCACTAAAAGCCCTTTTCTAGACTCCAGCAGAGAGCCGACGGAGACAGCAGAGGATTCAAACACGATACGATACGATACAAGCCCTATTTGTACCCTTCTCCCCCCCCCCCTTCATTTAGTTGTCTGGTTCATTGTTTGTTTAGCGTTATCAGATTGAGTGTGATGTGCCGATGAGAGATCCACTTTTCCTGGCCCTGAGAAAGGCTAGATTACTAGTTGATTCACCGTGTACCTTCATCTCGTGTGTGTGTGTGTGTGTGTGTGTGTGTGTGTGTGTGTGTGTGTGTGTGTGTGTGTGTGTGTGTGTGTGTGTGTGTGTGTGTGTGTGTGTGTGTGTGTGTGTGTGTGTGTGTGTGTGTGTGTGTGTGTAATGTTTTTGTAAATTCTCCCCAGCCCAAACACATTCATCTGTATTCTAGTGCAGTAATGAGGTGAGAGACCATTTTTATGTGTGTGTGTCTGTTTTGAGAGAGAGAGAGAGAGAGAGGAGGAGAAGTGGCCACCATGGTCTCTGGGGTTCCAAAGCCCTGTGTGTGTAGGTGTAAAACAGTGCACATCTAGTAGGGTGAATGGTCTCTCGTATAGAGGTGACAGGCCATGCATACAGAGACTTAGTCATGTGTTTACTCCCGTGCTCTTTAATCAAACAATCCGAGCCACTGAGAGATGTTCCATGGGGAAAACACCCACTGACATAATGTGGATAATGTCACAATTCAAGAGAATCATGAATATATACAGTACCAGTCAAAAGTTTGGACACCTACTTATTCCATGTTTTTTTCTTTCTTTTTACTGTTTTCTACATTGTAGAATAATAGTGAAGACATTAATTAAAAACTATGAAATAACCCATATGGAATCATGTAGTAACCAAACAAGTGTTAAACACTGTACATCGTAAAAATTCAAAAAATGTGCTGTTAATTTAAGGTTAAGGTTAGGCATTAAGGTTAGCAGTGTGGTTAGGGTTAGGTTTTTAATCCTATTTTTACTTGGTGTCTGTGCCAGCTAGTGGCCACTCTGCAGAGCTTCCTCCAGTATGTAGTCACCCCAATTAATGCCAATTTGCGAGACAACGTGCAGGGAATGTCTCTTATAACGATAGAGATGGACGGATGGACAGGCCGACACAGACGTGTGTGTGTGTGTGTGTGTGTGTGTGTGTGTGTGTGTGTGTGTGCTTCTGCCACGTGCACTAGCTCCACATCTTTGTCTCCTATTGCCAGCTTTCAGCCTGACCTTTTAGCCAGTGCCATTGTATTAGAGTGAATGAAACAGCAGTATGTCCATATTACAAAATAATCCCATGTCTTTCGCACAGCAGGATGACTTACTAAAGACGCCCTTTAAAGATATCCTCATGTCTAACCTCCATGTATTCATATCCCTTTTTAAAAAAAATACCATACTGTCTGACTGTATTCAGCATCATACCGTCCATTCTCATAGCTCACTGTGAGAGGGTGCATTATCAGGGTGTCTTACTGTAGAGAGAGAGAGAGAGAAACACAGAAGGAAATGGAGGGGGTGTTACTGTACAGAGAGAGTGGGAGAGAGAGAGAAACAGAGAAGGAGATAGGGAGGGGGGGGTGTTACTGAGCCTCTATAATGGGACGGGGGCGAGATTAGACGGCTAATCCTTTAAATCCTTTATTCTCCTTTAAGTCTTTTCTTCTCCTCCACTCCGATCCCTCCGTTCCAACGCTACGCCAGACAAGACGCGCTGAAGGGAGAGCCAGAGAACAATTAGCCCCAGTCTCAATGCTGCGGGAGACATCCTCTGGCAATGAACGGTGTCTGTGTGTTTGTTCAGTTAGTATAGATGTGCATAACCCTTCTCACGATTAGCAAGCGTGGGACTTTGATTCCCTAACCACTAAAAGCCCTTTTCTAGACTCCAGCAGAGAGCCGACGGAGACAGCAGAGGATTCAAACACGATACGATACGATACAAGCCCTATTTGTACCCTTCTCCCCCCCCCCCCTTCATTTAGTTGTCTGGTTCATTGTTTGTTTAGCGTTATCAGATTGAGTGTGATGTGCCGATGAGAGATCCACTTTTCCTGGCCCTGAGAAAGGCTAGATTACTAGTTGATTCACCGTGTACCTTCATCTCGTGTGTGTGTGTGTGTGTGTGTGTGTGTGTGTGTGTGTGTGTGTGTGTGTGTGTGTGTGTGTGTGTGTGTGTGTGTGTGTGTGTGTGTGTGTGTGTGTGTGTGTGTGTGTGTGTGTGTGTGTGTGTGTGTGTGTGTGTATGATAGAGCTGGGGCGATAAACTGCAAATTCCCGACATTGCCTTTCTCTTACCGAAGTATTTTGCCTCGGCCTATGTTGGTAATTTTCAGCGTTTTTGCAAAGCATTGTTCCTGTAGATTGTTCTAAAAACATTTTTTGGGGTCAACAGTAATAGCCTATGTTTTTTGTTGATTCAGGCTATGAACGTACCTGCCTATCCCCGTTTCGCTGTCGGCTGGTGTGTTAGTGAGCCACTCTCGCTCCCTCTCCCCACTGTGCGCACAGAGGAGAGAGAGATGCATTCTGTGAAGCACAAGCATATGACCTTTGCTCGAAAAGCAATTGCAGGAAGAATACAGTTTTCAAAGCAACTACTGTTCTTGCTACAGAGAGGAGAGTCACAGCTTTCTGTGAGTATATAATTTATTATTTACATCTCGATATTGACTTCATGGCAACCACATGAAATAATACTACAGTTTTTACTATAGAATAGTACAGTACTTACTATATAGTTCTGTAGTATAATGTAGAATACTACAGTTGAAGTTGGATGTTTACATACACCTTAGCCAAATACATATAAACTCAGTTTTTCACAATTCCTGACATTTAATCCTAGTAAAAATGCCCTGTTTTAGGTCAGTTAGGATCACCACTTTATTTTAAGAATGTGAAATGTCAGAATAATAGTAGAGAGAATGATTTATCTCAGCTTTTATTTATTTATTCACATTCTCAGTGGGTTAGAAGTTTACATACACTCAATTAATATTTGGTAGCATTGCCTTTAAATTGTTTAACTTGGGTCAAACGTTTTGGGTAGCCTTCCACAAGCTTCCCACAATAAGTTGGGTGAATTTTGGCCCATTCCTCCTGACAGAGCTGGTGTAACTGAGTCAGGTTTGTAGGCCTCCTTGCTCGCACACGCTTTTTCAGTTCTTCCCACAAATGTTCTATAGGATTGAGGTCAAGGCTCTGTGATGGCCACTCCAATACCCTGACTTTGTTGTCCTTATGCCATTTTGCCACAACTTTGGAAGTATGCTTGGGGTCATTGTCCATTTGGAAGACCCATTTGTGACCAAGCTTTAACTTCCTGACTGACGTCTTGAGATGTTGCTTCAATATATCCACATAATTTCCCTGCCTCATGGTATTTTGTGAAGTGCACCAGTCCCACCTGCAGCAAAGCACCCCCACAACATGTTGGTACCCCCCCCCCCCCCCCCCCCCCCATGCTTGACGGTGTTCTTCGGCTTGCAAGCATCCCCCTTTTTCCTCCAAACATAATGATGGTCATTATGGCCAAACAGCTCTATTTTTGTTTCATCAGACCAGAGGACATTTCTCCAAAAAGTACGATCTTTGTCCCCATGTACAGTGGATATAGATACTTTTGTACCTGTTTCCTCCAGCATCTCCACAAGGTCCTTTGCTGTTGTTCTAGGATTAATTTGCACTTTTCGCACCAAAGTACGTTCATCTCTAGGAGACAGAACACTTCTCCTACCTGAGCGGTATGATGGCTGCGTGGTCCCATGGTGTTTATACTTGCGTACTATTGTTTGTACAGATGAACGTGGTACTATCAGGCGTTTGGAGATTACTCCCAAGGATGAACCAGACTTGTGGAGGTCTGCAATTTTTTTCCTGAGGTCTTGGCTGATTTCTTTTGATTTTCCCGTGATGTCAAGCAAAGAGGCACTGAGTTTGAAGGTAGGCCTTGAAATACATCCACAGGTACACCTCCAATTGACTCAAATTATGTCAATTAGCCTATCAGAAGCTTCAAAAGCCATGACATTATTTTCTGTAATTTCCCAAGCTGTTTAAAGGCACAGTCAACTTAGTGTATGTAAACTTCTGACCCACTGGAATTGTGATACAGTGAATTATAAGTGAAATAATCTGTCTGTAAACAACTGTTGGAAAAATGACTTGTGTCATGCACAAAGTAGATGTCCTAACCGACGTGCCAAAACTATAAATTGTTAACAATAAATTTGTGGAGTGGTTGAGAAACGAGTTTTAATGACTCCAACCTAAGTGTATGTAAACTTCCGACTTCAACTGTATACTACACACTAGTATCCCTTGATTATGTGTAGTACTCAGTATATAATTTTGTAGTATAGATAGTAAATGCTACAGTATTATCTGGAGAGAAGAAAACACTGAAGCGCTACACTAATGTCTGCAAAAAAAAAAGGTTTTACTACAGAACTCTCCGTTCAGACTCCTGCCCTACCTACTTTCAGGTTATAGAAAATTGGTGCTTTTAGTATTAGAAAACCTCCACTTCTATATCAAAATAATAAAACAAAAGCACTACAGTAAATATTTAGCAACAATATATTTAGAATTGGCAATCTAGCTGTGTTTTGAGTTCCCACTTCCTCAGGTGGTGAATAATAAAAGTGTAGCCTATAGGCCAATATGCAGATTCTGAAGAGCCTAAAATTAATCAGGTCATTCTGGATCCTATTTTGACAGGTTGCACATAAAAAGATCAATCATGTATTCCCTACATACGTTAGATGAAATGGCTTACTTTTTAAATCATAGGCTACCATCTCAGTTGTCTTGGCACTGGAGAAAAACATTTCTAGATCCCTGTCCCGAGTGGCCCAGCGGTCTGAGGCACTGCATCTCAGTGCTAGAGGCGTCACTACAGACCCTGGTTTGATTCCGGCTGTGATTGGGAGTCCCATAGTGCGGTGCACAAATGGCCCAGCGTCGTCCGGGTTTGGCCGGGGTGAGCCGTCATTGTAAATAAGAATGTGCTCTTGACTGACTTGCCTTTTTTAAATAAAGATTCAATAAAATAAATGTAAACAAATTATTTAAAGTAACTGTCCATTTTACACATATTTTTTTTACACATATTGTCCATATCGCCCAGCTCTAGCACCTCCCCAACAAATAATCTACAGCAGATTTATCATTAGCATCCAAAAATGTGTCAATTTATCTCAATATGGATTTTTGTCCATATCACCCAGCAATGGAAATGGACCAGTTGGCTCCTCTCTGTACTTCCTAGTTCTCTCAGTGACATCATCTGTGTGATGTAGTGCTGTCTGTCTACTGA